>NC_088866.1:16415854-16535854 GCF_032884065.1 Artemia franciscana
CTCAGCAGATGAATAATTAAAACGAAATTTGCATATTATTTTTTTTTTTGGCTAAATGGCTTTCTGATAGTTTTGATCGAACTATTTTGAGAAAAAAGGAACGGGGGTGGAGGCCTAGTTGCTCTCCAATTTTTTGGTTACTTAAAAATTTTTAATTTTTTGGTTACTTTTCCAATTTTTTGGTTACTTTTAGTTTTTTACGAACGTTTTCATTAGTAAAAGATATACGTAATTTACGAATTAGATTACGTAACGCTCTTCTATATTCGTATTTTATATTACGTATATGAGGGGGTTCGCCCACTCGTCAACACCTCTCTCTTTACACTAAAGTTTAAATTTTGTCCTAATTCCTTCAGAATGACCCCTGGATCACAAAGGCCGTAGAATAAATAGTTGAAATTACTAAAAATACTTTAGCGTAAAGAGTGAGGTTTTAGGAGGAGGTGAGCCCCTTATACGCGTAATATTTTCTGTTAGTTTTAAGTTTTAATGCTGCTCCTTACTTTCAGTTACAAAAACTTTTTCATATTTATTTTTTCGTTTTTTTAATAGTACTAGAAAATCCTGCGCTCCCTTCATGGAAATTTTCTTCTTTCGACATATTCATCCATGGAAATTTCCCCCCAAATAACCCCCTCTTCTCAACCCCTCCTCCCAACCAAAAATCCGCCTGAAATCGTCTGTAAGCCTAAAATTCCAAATAACCATTACTATATGCAAACACTGGTTAAAGTTTTTAACTTGCAGATCCTCAAATGGGGACTGTAAGTCATCCCCAAAGGCATAGTTATAAGGTTTTTTGACTATGTTGAATAAAATGGCTATCTCAGAATTCTGATCCGACGACTTTGGCAAAAAATGAGCGTGGGAGGAGGCCTAGTTGCCTTCCAATTTTTTGATCACTTAAAAAGAACACTAGAACTTTTCATTTCCGTTCGAATTAGCCCTCTCGCAAAATTCTAGGACCACTGGGCTGGTACGATCACCCCTGGTAAAAAAAACAACAAAAAACAAACAAACAAACAGATAAACACGCATCTGTGATCTTTCTTCCGGCAAAAAATACAAAATTCCACATTTTTGTAGATAGGAGCTTGAAACTTGTACAGTAGGATTCTCTGAGACGCTGAATCTGATGGTGTGATTTTCATTAAGATTTTATGACTTTTAGGGATTGTTTTCCTCTATATTCTAACATAATGCAAATTTTCTCAGGCTCGTAACTTTTTATGGGTAAGACTAAGCTTGATGAAACTTATCAAACCGTTCGTGGTAACGAACTGTAGTATGGAGTGACCCGGCTCAAAAGTTACCAAAACTCTAAAAAACGGAATTTTGTTAGCAATAGGTGTATCAAAAGAATCGCATTTTAATGCTGATTTTAAATATATAAGATTAATAGTTTAGTTTAATAAGTTTAATAAGTTTAGTTGAGAGAAAGTGTCAAACTTTAGCGTAAAGAGCGGGGCATTGAGGAGGGACCAGCCCCTATCATATACGAAGTAATTTCTGTTCGTTATAAGTTTTAATGTCGCTCCTTACTTTCAGTTAAAAAAAAACTTATTTTTTTATTTAATATATTTAAAATCAGCATTAAAATGCTATTCTTTTTATGTAACTATTGGTATCAAAATTCCGTTTTTTGGTTACTATTGAGCCGGGTAGTTACGCGCCATTGTAGTTGTGTCCCTGTGTCCCACCTGTGAATATAGATATATATATATATATATATATATATATATATATATATATATATATATATATATATATATATATATATATATATATATATATATATATATATATATATATATATATATATATCTATATATATAAAAATAAGTTGTCTGTGTGTGGATCTGTGGATCAGGTGACGTCACCTGAAAAAACTGGATCAGGTGACGTCAAAACTGAAAAAACTAAAAAAAAGGCAAAAACTACAAAAAAAACTAAAAACTAATAAAAAAAATAAAAAAGCTAAAAAACTAAAAAAAGGCAAAAACTACAAAAAAACTAAAAACTAATAAAAAAGCTAAAAAACTAAAAAAACTAAAAAAAGGCAAAAACTACAAAAAAAACTAAAAACTAATAAAAAAAATAAAAAAGCTAAAAAACTAAAAAAACTAAAAAAACTAAAAAAAGGTAAAAAACTAAAAAAACTAAAAACTAAAAAAAACTAAAAAAAAGGAAAAAACTGAAAAATAAGCTAAAATAAAGGTAAAAACCAATAAAAAACTAAAAAAAAAACTGAAAAAACTAAAAAAAGGCAAAAACTACAAAAAAAAACTAAAAACTGATAAAAAAAGTAAAAAAGCTAAAAAACTAAAAAAACTAAAAAAACTAAAAAAAGGTAAAAAACTAAAAAAAATAAAAAATAAAAAAAAACTAAAAAAAAGGAAAAAACTGAAAAATAAGCTAAAATAAAGGTAAAAACCAATAAAAAACTAAAAAGAAAAAAGGAAAAAACTAAAAAAAAATTTCATCTAAAAAACTAAAAAAAACTAAAAAAGGTAAAAACTAAAAGAACTAAAAAAGAAAAAAAATAAATGACGACACCCAAAGAGAAAGCGACCAGGACAAAAGGAATGTTCGATTAGCAATCAACAAAGCACCGGGACACAGGGAGTATAAATGAAAAAAGCTAAAAAACTAAAAAAACTAAAAAAAGGCAAAAACTACAAAAAAAAACTAAAAACTAATAAAAAAAATAAAAAAGCTAAAAAACTAAAAAAACTAAAAAAACTAAAAAAAGGTAAAAAACTAAAAAAACTAAAAACTAAAAAAAACTAAAAAAAAGGAAAAAACTGAAAAATAAGCTAAAATAAAGGTAAAAACCAATAAAAAACTAAAAAAAAACTGAAAAAACTAAAAAAAGGCAAAAACTACAAAAAAAACTAAAAACTAATAAAAAAAGTAAAAAAGCTAAAAAACTAAAAAAAATAAAAAAACTAAATCAAGGTAAAAAACTAAAAAAAATAAAAAATAAAAAAAAACTAAAAAAAAGGAAAAAACTGAAAAATAAGCGAAAATAAAGGTAAAAACCAATAAAAAACTAAAAAGAAAAAAGGAAAAAACTAAAAAAAATTTTCATCTACAAAACTAAAAAAAACTAAAAAAGGTAAAAACTAAAAGAACTAAAAAAGAAAAAAATAAATGACGACACTCAAAGAGAAAGCGACCAGGACAAAAGGAATGTTCGATTAGCAATCAACAAAGCACCGGGACACAGGGAGTATAAATGACGACCAGGACATAAGTAAAAAAAAAAACTAACAAAACTAAAAAGAAGGTAAAAACTACAAAAAAACTAAAAAGAAAAAAAAACTAAAAACTAATAAAAAAACTAAAAAATCTAAAAATCTAAATAAACTAAAAAAGAAAAAAAAAGGAAAAAAATAAAGGAGAAAAACAAAACTAAAAAACAAATGTATATACAGACCGGGACACCGGGATACAAATGACGACCGGGACACAGGGAATATAAATGACGACCGGGACACAGGGACACAACTACAACGGGGACACCGGGGGAAACAAAGGGATATAAATGACGACCGGGACACCGGGACAGGGAATGGTCGATTAGCAATCACCATCAACAAAGCTCAAGGGCAATCATTAGAATCATGAGGTATAGATCTGAATACAGATTGTTTTCCCATGGACCATTATATGTTGCATGTTCAAGAGTCGGTAAACCTGACAATCTATTTATATGCAAAGACAATGGGACAGCAAAAAATGTTGTATATTCGCAAGTTTTACGTAGTTAAAACCATATATATATATATATATATATATATATATATATATATATATATATATATATATATATATATATATATATATATACATATATATATATATATATATATATATATATATATATATATATATATATATATGTATATATATATATATATATATATATATATATATATATATATATATATATATATATATATATATATATATATATATATATATATATATATATATATATATATATATATATATATATATATATATATATATATATATATATATATATCTATATTCACAGGTGGGACATAGGGACACAACTACAATGGCGCGTAACTATTATGGCGCGTATACTAGCTGTTGGGGTGGCGCGAAGCGCCACCCCAACAGCTAGTATATATATATATACATATATATATATATATATATATATATATATATATATATATATATATATATATGTTTTTAACTACGTAAAACTTGCGAATATACAACATTCTTCGATGTCCCATTGTCTGTGCATATAAATAGATTGTCAGGTTTACCGACTCTTGAATATGCATCATAAAATTGTCCATGGAAAAAAATAATCCGTATTCAGATCTATACCTCATTATTCTAATGATTATCCTTGAGCTTTGTTGATGGTGATTGCTAATCGAACATTCCCTGTGTCCCCGTCGTCATTTATATATCCCCCTGTGCCCCCGGCGTCCCCGTTGTAGTTGTGTCCCTGTGTCCCGGTCGTCGTTTATATTCCCAGTATCCCGGTCGTCATTTGTGTCCCAGTGTCCCAGTCTGTAATTTCTCTTTGAGCGTCCCGGTCGTCATTTATATTCCCTGTGTCCCGGTGTCCCCGTTGTTATTTGTGTCCCGGTGTCCTGGTCTGTAATTTATCTTTGAGTGTCTCGGTCGTCATTTATATGTCCCGGTCGTTATTTGTGTCCCAGTGCCCCAGTCTGTAATTTCTCTTTGAGTATCCCGGTCGTCATTTATTCCCTGTGTCCCGGTTTTTAGTTTTCTTTTTCTCCTTTATTTTTCAGTTTTTTTCCTTTTTTAGTTTTTTTTCTTTTTTATTTTTTAGTTTTTTTAGTTTTTTTAGTTTTTTATTAGTTTTTACTTTATTTTTCTTTTTAGTTTTTTTTTGTAGTTTTTACCTTTTTTTAGTTTTTTTCTTTTTTAGTTTTTAGTTTTTTACCTTTTTTTAGTTTTTCGGCTTTTTCAGTTTTTTTTTAGTATTTCCTTTTTTTTGTAGTTTTTACCTTTTTTAGTTTTTTTCTTCTTTTGTATTAATGCTAAAGCCAAGGTTCGAACCTGGATCCTCTCGGACCTAGAACCTGGAACATAACGCTTTACCAACTCAGCTACTTCTGCTTGAATACATTCGTTTTTGAATTGGTATATGATGACTAACTTCATGATGACATACAGCTCAATCCTTATAATGACGTCAGTCGACAGACAGACAAACAACTTATTTTTATACAGATAGATAGATAGATAAAGAACTGAAACTCAAAGTATTCTAAAACAAATCATCACATCAAACTTAAAAATAACGGGTATTACGATGAACAAAAGGATAAATCCTAAAACGAAAAGAAACTGAACTAGAGAATCAAGTCAAACTTAGCGAGAACCAAAATTACAAAAATTGTCCTGGGGCATAAGATTCCCTAAACCCTCAAAAGGAATTGCCATTGACACTTTAAAGAAAAAGATTTGTATTTTGACACTTTCAAGAAAAAGATTTGTATTTTCAAAAGCTTATTTTTTGTGAAATTAATAGCCCAATATGACAGAGTCGCAATGCAGACCAAATTTTAAAAGTAAAGGGCTACCAAAAAAAAAAAAAAAAAAAAAAAAAAAGAGTGGAAGTATCGCCATCTTAAGATCTTCAAGAAAGCTTGTGTCGTTCGAACGTTTCTGAAAACTACGTATATTCCGAAAGTTTTGATTTTTTAATCACCTGTTAGAAAAAAGTCTCAATACTTATCAAGATTACAGGAGCAAAAAATATTTCTTGGGATATATTTCATTCCAATTCCATTTTTTCAAATTTTGTCAAGAATACTCAAAATTTTGAATTTCCGAAAAATAGAGTAAATTTTCTTAGGACTGTAACTTTTGGCGAATAGTTTAACGAATTAATCTAATTCACTAAGTTTAAAATTTAAACTTACTGATTTTTAAATATTAATATTCAAATAAAAAGCTGATCTTTTTGAGGATAGGTGAATAAAAAAAATTCAACTGGAAGTAAGGAGCAACATCAAAACTTTCAACGAACAAAAATTATTAATTATATGTGAATATAACCCCAATACCTCACTCTTTACGGTAAAGTTTTTCTGAACTTTTAAAAAAGCTTATTATTCTAATTAAACAGTTGTTGTGTCTCAGGAGTCGTTCTTAACGAATCGGGACAAAAAGTCAAACTTTAGCGTAAAGGGTGAAGTATTGAGAAGGGAGTGGCATTCTTAATATAGTTAAGAATTTCTGTTCCCTTTAAGTTTTGATCTTGTTCCTTACTTTTAGTTGAAAAAAAAAAATAATGTATGACGATTTTAAAATAAAGCCGGAAAATCCTGCTCTTTCTCAATGGAAAACTCCATGTCCCTACGAACAATACCTCCATGGAAAGTTATTCCCATGCAAAATATTTTTCCCCGCTAGGAAAAATCGTCCCAGACACATCCGTTCTAGCTGAAAATTTCCCCCGAAAAAATTCTTGTAGATAGTTCCAGGTGAAAAATTTTTCTTAGCATACTTTCAGTTGGAAAAGACTTTCATTTGAAAAGATTGCTTTAAAATCATTCTGGAAATCCCCTCCTCCGTGAAAGAGTTGTCCGCACAAATACCTCGCCCCCTAGCATAAAGCTGCTCCTGCGGAAAATTTCTTCTTGAGAATTATCTCGTGGGAACCTCCCTCATGACGAATTTCTCCGGTGAAAAATCTCTCCTCTTTTGGAAACGTACTCAAGAAAACTCCAACCCGGACACATTTCCCCCACGATATTCCCCTTAACATCTCCACATGTAAAATTGAGTCAGCAATAAGAAAGTAAGACTAATAAAAAGAAATTCGTTGAAGAATTTCGGTAATTTCCCCCAGGGTAAAATTTCTTTTGTAAAGTTCATCTTCCGAAAACTTCCTTCCTCATGGTCCGTGGAAAATCCCCCCAGCAGAAAATCCCTCCCTTCATTTAAAAAATGACGCGCACTTCCGAATATCAAATACTATAGGTGAACAATGGGCAAATTTTATAGCTTGAAGACTTTTCCCCAGGGGCTGTAGGAGTCATGGTATCTTCAAAGGCATAGTTATTTGACCTTTCAACTATGCTGATCAAAGTGGCTGTCCCAAAATTTTGATCAGACTATTGTGAAGGAAAAGGGAGAGTGGGGGGGGGGTTCTAGTTGCTTTTTGGTTAAACCTTTAATTTCCTTTCAAATGAGCCCTTTCTCAATATTCTACAACTATTGGTTCAATGTGACCACCCCTGGCGAAAAAAAAAAAAAAAAAAAAAAAAAAAAATAAACACGCATCCGTGGTCTTTCTTCTGGCAAAAAAAAAAACATACAAAATTACAAAATTGTCCAGATGAGAGCTTGAAACTTCTAAAATATGATTCTTGGATACGCGAAATCTGATGATATGATTTTCATTAAGATCCCTTGACTTTAAGGGGGTATTTCCCTCTTTTTTGAAAATCAGGCAAACTTTTTCAGATACGTAGCTTTTGATGGTAGGATTAAACTTAATGCATTTTATATATTAATCATCAGCATTTCAAGCTAATTCTTGTAATATATTTAAAATCAGCATAAAAATACGATTCTTTTGATGTAACTATTGATATCAAAATTCTGTTTTTTATAATTTCGGTTACTATTGAGCCGTGTCACTCCTTACTTACAGTTCCTTACCACGAACTGTTTGATTACTGTCACAACTCTATATTTTAGAGTATCGGTTAGTATTGCAGCTAGTCGCTAATTAATTAAAGTTTGTTATCACGACAGTTTGATCGATCCAGCAGTATCGATTGGGATCATCTGTGAAATAACTAAATCCTCCCATTCTGATTTCCAGTGTTTGGGACTTTTGTGCAGAGTTAGGAAATAATGAAGAGGCTGAAATCAAAATGATCCAAAACGTTGGTTGATTAATTTGACTTTTAGACAAATCGTTTAGGTTCAATCTGAAAATAAGTCAACATTTATATTATATCTCTTAAGTATACAAAAATATTTATGGTTTCGTAATCACAGCATTTTCAACAAGATCCGCTTTGCTTTCTGCAGTGGGCAATGAAACTCCGTCATTTACTTCACTGTTAATTCGTGCTGCAGATGGGTCAAACAGGGCACCTTTCCTGGCCTTGAAAATCGGAGTCGTCCCCTTACACCAAATCTAAAAAAAAATATTAAAAAAGTAGATTTTTTTTATACAAATGTCGGCTTAACCTAAGTTTCCACAGATTTAACTCTGACCAAGGCATTTCGTAATAGCCATTTCTTCCACAGTACTATATTAGAAAAAGAGTATGCTTCATCTTTTGGACGGTTGAAACACTATGGAAATTAGGTGGGTTTTTGGTCAATTCATCATCAAACAAACCAATAAATAAACCATAAAATCGTATTTCAAATAAATTACTTGATATCTTGAATTGGAAGTACCAAAAATCTAGAGGAATTCAAAATATTTCCAGTTTTCTGGAGGGAGGGCAAGCCCCCCCCCTTGTGTACTTCACTGTATAGTTATGCTGAACTTGCTTCACCGTGTAAGTGATTGTAACTATTACAGCAAGGTGACAAAATAATCTGAATGACTACATATGTATCCAATTACTGTTACAATGAATGGTTAAGGCCATATCCAGAGGGGAGGGTACCGAGTTTGAACATCCTCTAAATTTTGCCCAACTCGTAAAATAGTAACAAAAGTACATATAAACAAATCTTGCAGCCTTTTGTGACGTTTTATTGCACCCTCCCCCCCCCCACCGAAAAAAAATTCCCCCGAACCGAAATCCTGGATACACTCTTATCAACGGTACATTATAGTTTCGACTATGACACAGATACACGAAAATGAAACTTATCGCACAAACTATTCTTGTTAACATCTGCATACGGAAAGGTCAAAGGAAATTTTTCCCACGACAACTTTGAAGAAATTTCTATGATTTTGACTTTCATATCAAGGAGGAAAATTGCTTGACATAATACTGGGTTGTGTTTAGGCTATTTACATCGTGCTTGGCAAGTGTTACACAGTTATCGGATTTTAAAAAAAATAGGCAACCCCACATAAAGGCACGTGCCCCATTGTTTATGTGATCTTTGAAAATCGGCAACCCAACGTATCAAACTAAATCTTGCCCAGGAAACTTTATTACAACAAAGAGTGGTAACAGTTTATGTATAGAATTGTATCTAGGACTTTCTATGTCGAATCCTGACCAATCCGATTGAACTGACTTTCTATATCGAATCCCTTCCCCCATTTCAAAATTTTGGGTTTCTTTGTTAAGGTTTTTGAATTGTTGTAATCCCTTGTTTAACTTTTAGCAATTACCAATTTTTTGCTCCAATGATATGTTTATTTTTCTTTTTTAAGGTTTTTGGATTGTTGTAATACCTTGTCGAAATAGAGCATTATATGTAATAAATGCAAATTTTCGTTTTTGGGCCTTCCTACTGACATTATATAACTCGTTGTGTTCAAAAAGGTTTTCTTTTTTAAGGTTTTTGAATTGTTGCTATACCTTTCTAAAATATATAAAATTTTACAATAAACCAGATTTAGTTCTATACGCAATTTAATGTATTTTCACGCTGAGCCTTTCAAAGATTTTTGATTATTGAAGTTGGTCCGATTTCTAACAACCCTATGTGCTAAGCTTCATACTTTTGGTTTTCTTTTTAAGGTTTTTGAATTGTTGTTATCCCTTGTATTGTATCAGATTAACGACGCTTCTTGACTACTAAGGTCCCTGCGGCGGCCCTGCAGTGCATTTCAGCAGCATGATTCGATCTCTGGGTCCCGTATTACCAAGCTAAGGTCAAACCCACTGCGCCACCACAGGACAAAAATTGCCTGTATTAAAGTAGAGAATTGACATTTGTAATAATTGCCAATTTTCGTTATTTGGGTCTTCCTACTGACTTTATACAACTGGTTGCGTTCAAACCTGTAAGCTTAATTACGTAGCGAGTTTATTTTATCTTAAAAAAAAAAATTCAGGTATTTTTTCTAGTTTGAATTAAAACGGTAAAATAATTCCTCAGGCACCGTGAGGATTTTGCAGTTTACATAGTAACTTTAGTGATTCTGAACTTGAATGAAAATTTTTCAACTTTTTTTTCATGTCTTAAGAAGAGATTACTTACAACAAGAGAAATTCGGGATATTTTTCTAACAACGATTTCTACTAAGTTTCAAACTTTATGGTTTTCCTTTTTAAGGTTTTTGAATTGTTGTAATTCCTCTTAAAATATATAAACATGTTTTGGAATTACCAGTTTTTTGCTCTTTACGCAATTTAATGTCTTTTTATACTGTATCTCTTCAAAGATATTTGATTATTAAATCAAACCGGAGTTCTAACAACGATTTCTACTAAGCTTCAAGATTTTGTTTTCTTTTTTATGGTTTTGGAATTGTTGTAATCTCTCGTCAAAAAAATATACAAATATTTTTGCAATCGCCAGCTTTTTGATCTTTAAGCAATTTAATATAAACTATTTTATGCATGAAAATCTTCAATTATTACACATAAGTTTGACAAATGTGGCAACTTCAATGTAACACGGATGTGTATAGTAATGACGTCACTCAAGTAGATATTCCCCCCCCCCAAAAAAAAATTAAGGCTGTTAACGAATTTTCTCAAACTTCTGACCCATCCGGATCTTTTTTTTTAGGCCAAAATATCCCAGGCTGCCAATTTTCCCGAAAAAATATGGAGCCGTTTTCGAGAAAAATACATAAAAACATAAATATACAATTAATACATACACCTATCTTCTATATATTGGTGGGGGAGCTTCACGCACCCCCACCATATATATATATATATATATATATATATATATATATATATATATATATATATATATATATATATATATATATATATATATATATATATATATATATATATATATATATATATATATATATATATATATATATTTTATGTATACCCCCTGTGCCCCCCGGCGTCACCGTTGTAGTTGTGTCCCTGTGTCCCAGTCGTCATTTATAGTCGACAAACATGACGTCAGTAGACACACAAACATGACGTCAGTCGACACACACGTCCCAGTCGTCATTTGTGTCCCGGTGTCCCAGTCTGCAATTTCTCTTTGAGTGTCCCGGTCGTCATTTATATTCCCTGTGTCCCGGTCTGTATTAACATTCGCTTTTGAATTGGTATATGATGAAATAATTTTTTTGTTTTATTCCTTTTTTTCATTTTCTTTTTTTTTTGGTTTTTACCTTTTTTTTAGCTTTTTTAGTTTTTTCTTTTTTCTTTTTAGTTTTTTTTGTAGTTTTTACCTTTTTTATTTTTTTTTATTTTTTTTAGTTTTCTTTTTCTCCTTTATTTTTTAGTTTTTCCTTTTTTTTAGTTTTTCTTTTCTTTTTCAGTTTTTAGTTTTTTTAGTTTTTTTTTAGTTTTTAGTTTTTTTTTCTTTTAACCTTTTTTTTAGTGTTTTTAGTTTTTTTGTAGTTTTTTACCTTTTTTAGTTTTTTTCTTCTTTTGTATTAATGCTAAAGCCAAGGTTCGAACCTGGAACCTCTCGGACCTAGAACCTGGAACATAACGCTTTACCAACTCAGCTAATTCGGCTTGAATACATTTACCTTTTTTATTTTTTTAGTTTTCTTTTTCTCCTTTATTTTTCAGTTTTTTTCCTTTTTTTAGTTTTTTTTCTTTTTCAGTTTTTATTTTTTTTTTGTTTTTTTTTTTATTAGTTTTTAGTTTTTTTCTTTTTAGTTTTTTTTTAGTTTTCACCCTTTTTTAGTTTTTTTAAGTTTTTTTTTCTTTTTTAGTTTCTAGTTTTTTACCTTTTATTTAGTTTTTTTGTAGTTTTTACCTTTTTTAGTTTATTTCTTGTTTTGTATTAATGCTAAAGCCAAGGTTCGAACCTGGAACCTCTCGGACCTAGAGCCTGAAACATAACGCTTTACCAACTGAGCTACTTCGGCTTGAATATATTCGTTTTTGAATTGGTATATGATGAAATAATTCAGACGTCATATGCGGACAGTGACGTCACTCGACAGACAGACAGACGACTTATTTTTATATAGATATAGACTAGCTGTTGGGGTGGCGCTTCGCGCCACCCCAACAACTAGTTGGTGGGGGCGCTTTGCGCCCCCCCCCAAGCCCCCCGCGCGCATAAGTCGTTAAGCACCATATTAGTTACGCGCCATTGTAGTTGTGTCCCTGTGTACCACCTATGAATATAGATAGATTTATATATGTGTTTTGAACTACGTAAAACTTGCGAATATACAACATTCTTGGCTTTCCCATTGTCTGTGGATGTACAAAGTCTTATGTACTTATAATGACGTCATATGCAAACGCTCTTTTTACAAACAAACAAACATGCATACACACAACTCGTTTTTATAGAGATAGATAGATAGATAGATACAATACAAATTAACTGCGTGAAACTTGCGAATATACAACATTCTTCGCTGTCCAATTGTCGCTGCATATAAATAGATTGTCAGGTTTACCGACCCTCGAACAAGCAACGTACAATTGTCCATGGGAAAAACAATCAGTATTAAGATCTATACCACATTATTCTAATGATTGACCTTGAGCTTTGTTGATGGTGATTTTAAATGCTAATCGAATTATGAATTGCAATCTTTCAAATTAAAAAGGCAGATCCGTTGGAATCATGGGAATGCGAGGAATAAGAACAGCCTCACCTTCAAAAGGCCCTGTCAAGATTGTTGCCTCTATTACCTTTTCCATTGTTTTTTTTTACGGCAAGTCGCGTGCCATTGCAAAGCTTTGGTGGGTTTATGTTACGTAATAATATTATTGGTACGCCTATTTTTAGTTGTAGCACGTGTGGTGAAAACCCTGAAAGATCCACGGAATTTTAAAATTCACATGGATAATTAACCGCCTCATTTGGTTCCAAAACTGTGTTGACTGACTTATAAAGGACTGCGTGGTCTCGAATCTTGGTCAAAACAATATTGTTGATTTCGTGGACGTCTATATTTTTGGGTGCAAGAATCGCTCTTTCACTTAGCCATTTATTATTTTTATAATTTTTAGAATATTCGGAAATACTTTTTCAATCAATTCATGTTTGGACGTCACTAAATTACAGAATTCAGCAGGTAGTTGTATACGTCCTGAAATTGAGTCTACTGGGAACTTTCCGTTTCCAATTGCCAGCAATTGATCTGAAAATGTTTGACCAGAGTCATCGTTTTGCAATCGGACACGCATATTTGTAGTTAATTTTAATGTTTTTACGTGTGCCCATAAATTAGAATTTTTCAGGCAAGCATTCATTTCGTCTGCAGGGGTTGATCTAGGTATTATAGGTAATGTTTGCCTGAAATCTCCCGCAAGCAATATTAATGTGCTTCCAAAGGGTTTCAAATTCCCTCGCACATTGCCAGTAATTGTGTTGGGTACTAGAAGTCGAGGATATTGCTTTGTGCACCTTCCTTTGGCCATGCATGGTGAATTTTCGTTCAGTGCACCGCAAGGTCCATGTATCATATTTTTTACAACAATATCATATAACCCCTTATCGACATTTTCATCAGGTATTTCAGCGGAAATCACATCATCAATTTCGTTAGAAGTAATTTTTGTAGTGTAGCCAGATTAGTATATGTGCGTGTGGCAATCCTCGTTTTTGCAATTCCACTGAGTACATCCAGCATCGCACTGACCCAGGTTGCTCTTGTGATTCCTCGGCACGCTTTCTTTTGGTGATTTCTCTTTGAGACGCAAGCCTAATTTCATGCTGTTGTTGTGATTCCTTCTTCTATATTATTCCTTCTTCTATATATATTCCTTCTTCTTCTATATAACTGTCCATGGGAAAACAATCCGTATTGACATCTATACCTCATGATTCTAATGATTACCCTTGAGCTTTGTTGATGGTGATTGCTAATCGACCATTCCCTGTGTCGCCGTCGTCATTTATATATCCCCCTGTGCCCCCCGGCGTCCCCGTTGTAGTTGTGTCCCGGTCGTAATTTATATTCCCTGTGTCCCGGTCGTCAAATGTGTTCCGATGTCCCAGTCTGTAATTTCTCTTTGAGTGTCCCGGTCGTCATTTATATTCCTTGTGTCCCGGTATCCCGGTCGTCATTTGTGTCCCGGTGTCCCGGTCTGTATATACATTCGTTTTTGAATTAGTCTTTTTTTAGTTTTTTTAGTTATACCTCATGATTCCAATGATTACCCTTGAGCTTTGTTGATGGTGATTGCTAATCGAACATTCCCTGTGTCCCCGTCGTCATTTATATATCCCCCTGTGCCCCCCGGCAACCCCGTTGTAGTTGTGTCCCTGTGTCCCGCTCGTCATTTATATTCCCTGTGTCCCGGTCGTCATTTGTGTCCCGGTGTCCCGGTCTGTATATACATTCGTTTTTGAATTGGTATATGATGAAATAAATTTTTGTGTTTTTCCAGTTTTTTTCTTTTTAGTTTTTTTTTTTTTGGCTTTTACTTTTTTTTTAGTTTTTTTAGTTTTTTTTCTTTTTTCTTTTTAGTTTTTTTTTGTAGTTTTTACCATTTTAGTTTTTTTATTTTTATTTTTATTTTTTTAGTTTTGTTTTTCTCCTTTATTTTTCAGTTTTTTTTCCTTTTTTATTTTTTTTTCTTTTTTAGTTTTTTTAGTTTTTTAGCTTTTTTAGCTTTTTTATTAGTTTTTAGTTTTTTTCTTTTTAGTTTTTTTTTGTAGTTTTTACCTTTTTTTTAGTTTTTTTTTTAGTTTTTTTTTACTTATGTCCTGGTCGTCATTTATATTCCCTGTGTCCCGGTCGTCATTTGTGTCCCGGGGCTTAGTTGATGGTGATTGCTAATCGAACATTCCTTGTGTCCCGGTCGCTTTCTCTTTGAGTGTCCCGGTCGTCATTTATATTCCCTATGTCTCGGTGTCCCGGTCGTCATTTGTGTCCCGATGTCCCAGTCTGTAATTTCATCAGTCGACAAATATGACGTCAGTCGCACACAAACATGACGTCACTCGACACACAGACACACAGACAACCTATTTTTATATATATAGACTAGCTGTTGGGGTGGCGCTTCGCGCCACCCAAACACCTAGTTGGTGGGGCACTTGGCGCCCCCCGAGCCCCCCCGCGTGCGTAAGTCGTTACGCGCCATATTAGTTACGCGCCATTGTAGCTGTGTCCCTGTGTCCCACCTGTGAATAGAGATAGATATAAATATATGTTTTTAACTACGTAAAACATGCGAATATACAACATTCTTCGCTGTCCCATTGTCTGTGCATATAAATAGATTGTCAGGTTTACTGACTCTTGAACATGCAACATATAATTGTCCATGGGAAAAACAATCCGTATTCAGATCTATACCTCATTATTCTAATGATGTGTCCCTGTGTCCCGGTCGTCATTTATATTCCCTGTGTCCCGGTCGTCATTTGTGTCCCGGTGTCCCAGTTTGTAATTTCTCTTTGAGTGTCCCGGTCGTCATTTATATTCCCTGTTTCCCGGTGTCCCGGTCGTCATTTGTGTCCCGGTGTCCCGGTCTGTAATTTCTATTCGAACAATCCCTGTGTCCCGGTCGTCATTTATATATCCCGCCTTTGTCCCCGGCGTCCCCGTTGTAGTTGTGCCCCTGTGTCCCGGTCGTCATTTATATTCCCTGTGTCCCGGTCGTGATTTGTGTCCGGGTGTCCAAGTCTGTAATTTCCTTTTGAGGTTCCCGGTCGTCACTTATATTCCCTCTGTCTCGGTCGTCATTTGTGTCCCGGTCTGTAATTTCTCTTTGAGTGTTTTTTCTTTTTAGTTTTTTTTTAGTTTTTTACCTTTTTTCTTTTTTCAGTTTTCTTTTTCTTCTTTATTTTTCAGCGTCACTATGAAGTACATATCGACGAACCTTTGTTTTTTTAACTTAAATCTGGAAGGCATTGATGACCTTATCCAAGTCAAAATCCCAAACCCAATCATCATCGCTATCATTTTCAGTTTTGATATGTTTTGACTCTCGCTGTCCAGGTGGATTTTCATCTAACTGCGCGGTTTTGCGTTCAAATACCGTTAATGACGTCACCGTCAAAGCAAAAATGACGACAACTAATTTCATGACGTCAGCCGACACAGAAACATGACGTCACCTGATCCACAGATCCACAGACAGACAACTTATTTTTATATATATAGACTAGCTGTTGGGGTGGCGCTTCGCGCCACCCCAACACCTAGTTGGTGGGGGCGCTTCGCGCCCCCCCCAAGCCCCCCCCCCCCGCGCGCGTAAGTCGTTACGCGCCATATTAGTTACGCGCCATTTTAGTTGTGTCCCTATGTCCCACCTGTGAATATAGATATATATATATATATATATATATATATATATATATATATATATATATATATATATATATATATATATATATATATATATATATGTTTTCAACTACGTAAAACTTGCGAATATACAACATTCTTTGCTGTCCCATTGTCTGTGCATATAAATAGATTGTCAGGTTTACCAACTCTTGAACATGCAACATATAATGGTCCATGGGAAAACAATCCGTATTCAGATCTATACCTCATGATTCTAATGATTGCCCTTGAGCTTTGTTGATGGTGATTGCTAATCAACCATTCCCTGAGTCGCCATCGTCATTTATATATCCATCGTATTTTATATATTTTTTTCTTTTTAGTTCTTTTGTAGTTTTTACCTTTTTTTTAGTTTTTTTAGTTTTTTTTTACTTATGTCCTGGTCGTCATTTATACTCCCTGTGTCCCGGTGCTTTGTTGATTGCTAATCGAACATTCCTTTTGTCCCGGTCGCTTTCTCTTTGAGTATCGTCATTTATTTAGATTGTCAGGTTTACCGACTCTTGAACATGCAACATATAATTGTCCATGGGAAAAACAATCCATATTCAGATCTATACCTCATGATTCTAATGATTGCCCTTGAGCTTTGTTGATGGTGATTGCTAATTGAACATTCCCTGTGTCCCGGTCGTCATTTATATTCCCAGTATCCCGGTCGTCATTTGTGTCACAGTGTTCCAGTCTGTAATTTCTCTTTGAGCGTCCCGTTCGTCTTTGTTTGATGGTGAGCTTTGTTGCCCCTTGAGCTTTGTTGATGGTGATTGCTAATCGAACATTGCCTGTGTCCCCGTCGTCATTTATGTCCCCCCTGTGCCCCCGGCGTCACCGTTGTAGTTGTGTCCCTGCGTCCCGGTCGTCATTTATATTCCCTGTGTCCCGGTCGTCATCCCGGTATACATTCGTTTTTTAATTGGTATATGATGAAATAAATTTTTAATTTTTTCCCTTTTTTTCCTTTTAGTTTTTTTTATTGGTTTTGACCTTTTTTTAGGTTTTTTAGTTTTTTTATTTTTTCTTTTTAGTTTTTTTTGAAGTTTTTATCTTTTTAGTTTTTTTTATTTTTATTTATATTTTTTAGTTTTCTTTTTCTCCTTTATTTTTCAGTTTTTTTCCTTTTTTTAGTTTTTTTTTTCTTTTTTAGTTCTTTTAGTTTTTACCTTTTTTAGTTTTTTAGATGAAAATTTTTTTAGTTTTTTTCCTTTTTTTCTTTTTAGTTTTTTATTGGTTTTTACCTTTTTTTTAGCTTTTTCAGTTTTTTTTCGTTTTTTCTTTTTACTTTTTTAGTTTTTATCTTTTTTATTTTTTTTTATTTTTATTAATTTTATTAGTTTTCTTTTTCTCTTCTATTTTTCAGTTTTTTCCTTTTTCTTAAGTTTTTTTTTTAGTTTTTAGTTTAGGTTTTTTTTAGTTTTTAGTTTTTTAGTTTTTTTAGTTTTTTAGCTTTTTTATTTTTTTTTATTAGTTTTTAGTTTTTTTTGTAGTTTTTGCCTTTTTTTAGTTTTTTCAGTTTTTTTTTTTAGTTTTTAGTTTTTTACCTTTTTTAGCCTAGCCAGGATTTGAACCTGGGACCTTCATTCTCCGTTCTGACACCCTCTCTCATCGAGTGACTACTCCAGAATGTTCATTTTGGTGTTTTAAATGGTATATTATTAACCAAATTAATGTGTTTTACAATATACTAAGCATCGTCAAAGCAAAAATGATGGCAACTAATTTCATGACGTCAGCCGAAACATGACGTCACCTGATCCACGATCCACAGATCCACAGACAACTTATTTTTATATATATAGATATATGAAGCGCCACCCAGCACCTAGTTGGTGGGGGCGCTTCGCGCGCCCCAAGCCACCCCCCGCGCGTACGTCGTTACGCGCCATATTAGTTACGCACCATTGTAGTTGTGTCCCTGTGTCCCACCTGTGAATATAGATAGAAATATATATATATATATATATATGTATATATATATATATATATATATATATATATATATATATATATATATATATATATATATATATATATATATATATATATATATATATATATATATATATATGTTTTTAACTACGTAAAACTTGCGAATATACAACATTCTTTGCTGTCCCATTGTCTGTGCATATATATAGATTGTCAGGTTTACCGACTCTTGAACATGCAACATAAAATGGTCCATGGGAAAACAATCCGTATTCAGATCTATACCTCATGATTCTAATGATTGCCCTTGAGCTTTGTTGATGGTGATTGCTAATCAACCATTCCCTGAGTCGCCATCGTCATTTATATATCCCCCTGTGCACCCCGGCGTCCCCTTTGTAGTTATGTCCCTGTGTCCCGGTCGTCATTTATATTCCCTGTGTCCCGGTCGTCATTTGTGTCCCGGTGTTCCAGTCTGTGATTTCTCTTTGAGTGTCCCGGGCGTCATTTATATTCCTTGTGTCCCGGTGTCACGGTCGTCGTTTTTTTTAGTTTTTGCCTTTTTTTAGTTTTTTCAGTTTTTTTTAGTTTTTAGTTTTTTACCTTTTTTTAGTTTTTTTTAGTTTTTTTTCTTTTTAGTTTTTTTTGTAGTTTTTACCTTTTTTAGTTTTTTTTCTTCTTTTGTATTAGTGTGAAATAATTCAGACGTCATATGCGGACAAACACGACGTCAATCGACAGACAGACAGACAGACATAACGCACAAACAACTTATTTTTATTTATATTTATTCATATTTTTTTAGTTTTCTTTTTCTCTTTTATTTTTCAGTTTTTTCCTTGTTTTTAGTTTTTTTCTTTTTTAGTTTTTAGTTTTTTTAGTTTTTTACCTTTTCTTTAGTTTTTTTTAGTTTTTTTAGTTTTTTAGCTTTTATAGTTTTTTTATTAGTTTTTATTTTTTTTGTAGTTTTTGCCTTTTTTTATTTTTTTCAGTTTTTTTTAGTTATTAGATTTTTACCTTTTTTTAGTTTTTTTTAGTTTTTTAGCTTTTTTAGTTTTTTTTTCTTTTTAGTTTTTTTTGTAGTTTTTACCTTTTTTAGTTTTTTTCTTCTTTTGTATTAGTGTGAAATAATTCAGACGTCATATGCGAACAAACATGACGTCACCTGATCCACAGATCCACACACAGACAACTTATTTTTATATATATAGATATATATATATATACTAGCTGTTGGGATGGCGCTTCTCGCCACCCCAACACCTAGTTGGTGGGGCGCTTCGCCCCCCCCCCAAGCCCCCCCGCGCGCGTAAGTCGTTACGCGCCATATTAGTTACGCGCCATTGTAGCAGTGTCCCTGTGTCCCACCTGTGAATAGAGATAGATATAAATATATATTTTTAACTACGTAAAACATGCGAATATACAACATTCTTCGCTGTCCCATTGTCTGTGCATATAAATAGCATTTATATTCCCTGTGTCCCGGTCGTCATTTGTGTCCTGGTGTCCCAGTTTGTATTTCCTCTTTGAGTGTCCCGGTTGTCATTTATATTCCCTGTGTCCCAGTGTCCCGGTCGTCATTTGTGTCCCGGTGTCCCGGTCTGTAATTTCTATTCAAACAATCCCTGTGTCTCAGTCGTCAATTATATATCCCACCTGTGCCCCCGGCGTCCCCGTTGTAGTTGTGTCCCTGCGTCCCGGTCGTCATTTATATTCCCGGTCGTGATTTATGTCCGAGTGTCCCAGTCTGTAATTTTTCTTTGAGGTTCCTGGTCGTCATTTATATTCCCTCTGTGTCGGTCGTAATTTGTGTCCCGGTCTGTAATTTATCTTTGAGTGTTTTTTCTTTTTAGTTTTTTTTAGTTTTTTACATTTTTTCAGTTTTTTTTTCTTCTTTATTTTTCAGCGTCACTATGAAGTACATATCGCCGAACCTTCAGTTATTTTACAATTAAACATTTTATATTTTTAACTACGTAAAACATGCGAATATACAACATTCTTCGCTGTCCCATTGTCTGTGCATATAAATAGCATTTATATTCCCTGTGTCCCGGTCGTCATTTGTGTCCTGGTGTCCCAGTTTGTATTTCCTCTTTGAGTGTCCCGGTCGTCATTTATATTCCCTGTGTCCCACTGTCCCAGTCGTCATTTGTGTCCCGGTGTCCCGGTCTGTAATTTCTATTCAAACTATCCCTGTGTCTCAGTCGTCAATTATATATCCCACCTGTGCCCCCGGCGTCCCCGTTGTAGTTGTGTCCCTGCGTCCCGGTCGTCATTTATATTCCCGGTCGTGATTTGTGTCCGGGTGTCCCAGTCTGTAATTTTTCTTTGAGGTTCCTGGTCGTCATTTGTATTCCCTCTGTGTCGGTCGTCATTTGTGTCCCGGTCTGTAATTTATCTTTGAGTGTTTTTTCTTTTTAGTTTTTTACATTTTTTCAGTTTTTTTTTCTTCTTTATTTTTCAGCATCACTATGAAGTACATATCGCCGAACCTTCAGTCATTTTACAATTAAACATTTTTCCGTGAACGCATGTCTTAAATACCATTAATGACGTCACCGTCAAAGCAAAAATGACGACAACTAATTTCATGACGTCAGTTAACACAGAAACATGACGTCACCTGATCCACAGACAGACAGACAGACAACTTATTTTTATATATATAGAAGATATATATATATATATATATATATATATATATATATATATATATATATATATATATATATATATATATATATATATATATATATATATATATAAAATCGATGTATACATATCTATTATATATAAAACTATATTTTATATTAATCCATAATAAGAAACGATTAATACTAACCTCTTTTATAGAGCCAACTTGTCTATTTATTATAATAAAATAGATGGCATATCCTGGGATCATGATCATAGAAGACAAACTGATTAGCCAGGCGATAACTTCTGCCCAAGGAGGGTATGTGTAAAAGCCACCATATTTAATTGGCTCATATGTGGCACAGTAGAAAATAAAAATTACCTGCAAAAATAAGCATCTTTTGGAAATGAATCTAGAAGGACATCAAGGAACTCAGAAGAAATATGTATTTTTTTATAAGGATATATCGAAATAAAAATGTTTTTATAAAAATGATTGAGGCTTTCGCTGTGATGATCTTTCCTAAAATGAAATTTTCGATATGCTTGTAACATAAAGCGGGAAATATTTTATTTTAATAATTCTAAAAGGAAATTATTTTAAAAGAAAAAAGAGAAATATTTTAAGAAGGAAATTTGAAAGCGCTCCTAGAAGGACATCAAAGCCCTCCAAGAAATATACCTTTTTTATGATTACTGCTGGTGTGAGGCAACTTTATAATGAGAGAAGTCCTGCAAATGCTGTAAAGTTCAGCTTGGGGAGAGGAGATGTGGAATTCAGATCCTAAAAAAAGTATAAAAATACCTTTATATAAATTTATATTATCTCTTGTTCTCTTGGACTTTGTTCTATGTTTTCTTGGCCTTATCACGTTTGATTGTTCAGGTGGTCCCAAAGAATCGTCATTTTAAATTTTCATCGCTTTCATTTTTCAATTTGACATATTTTGAAGCTCGCTGTCGCTTATCTTCTAATGCCATCTTTTTCTTCTTCATTTTGTATTTTCATTTCTTCAGACGCTTTTCCAATGCCCTTTGATTTAGCTGCCCTTATTGGTCTAGTATTACATGATGGTCCAGGTTGTAGATTTGTTAATTGTTCAGGTGGTGGGACAATAACTTCTTTTTCGTTCAACGAATTTTCATTTATAACAATTTTAAATTTTGTTTTTGGGTATTGTCTTATCTGATGGGCCAAGCTGTTGATTTTCACTCATTGTGAATTTAATGCCAACGCCCTTTGCTTTAGCTGCCCTTTTTGTCTGGCATTACATGATGGTCCGGGTTGTAGATTTGTTAATTCTTCAGATAGTGAGACAAAACTTCTTTTTCTTCCAACAAATTATTATTTATAACGCTTCGAATTTTTTTTTGGGTCTATCTCTAGATAAGTTTTTCATACTGATATGTCTTTTCACATTGTGTCTTTTCAAATATATTTGATTATTGAAGCAAGTTCGACTTCTAACACCGATTGTCTCCTAAGATTCAAACTTTTGGTTTTTATTTTTAATGTTTTTGGATTGTTATAATCCCTTGTTAAAATATACACTAATATTTTGGCAATTACCAGTTTTTTGCTCTTTTAACAATTTAATTTCATTTCATTCTGGGTCTTTTCAAAGATATTTGATTATCGAATCAAGTCCGAGTCCCAACAACGATTTGCACCGAGCTTCAGACTTTTGGTTTCCAAAAGAAGTTCAGACTTCTTAAAGATTTTGGAATTGTTGTAATCCCTTGTTAAAATATACACTAATATTTTGGCAATTACCAGTTTTTTGCTCTTTTAACAATTTAATTTCATTTCATTCTGGGTCTTTTCAAAGATATTTGATTATCGAATCAAGTCCGAGTCCCAACAACGATTTGCACTGAGCTTCAGACTTTTGGTTTCCAAAAGAAGTTCAGACTTCTTAAAGATTTTGGAATTGTTGTAATCCCTTGTTAAAATATATACACGTATTTTTTAAATTACTAGTTTTTTGCTCTTTGGGCAATTTAATGTCTTTTCATAGTGTATCTTTTTAAAGATACTTGATATTTCAGTCAAATCCAAGTACTAACAACAATTTCTACTTAGCTTCTAACTTTTGGTTTTCTTTTTTAAAGTTTATGAACTGTTGTAGACCCTTGTCAAAATATATGCAAATATATTTGCAATTACCAGTCTTTTGGTCTTTGAGCAATTTAATAGAAACTTCTCAATCCTTGAGAATCTTCGATTTTCACACATAAGTGTGACAAGTGTGACAATGTCTTTGCAATACTGATATATCTGAAAATGACGTCTCTCACATATTTTTTTTCTTCCAAAATTAAGACTCCTAACGAATTTTCTCAAAGTTGTGACCTATCCAGATTGTTTTTATAGGTCAGAATATCCCAGGATGCCAATTTTACCGAAAAAGTATATGGACCGGTTTTCAAGAAAAAATAAAAAATACATAAAAACATACACAATTATGGCTCACAATTAAACTTAGTATGTAAGTATATGCATAATATATATATATATATATATATATATATATATATATATATATATATATATATATATGCCATACATAAATAAACATAAGAAAAGAGGGCTTACCGTCATGACAACTGGAGCTATATATCCCCAACAGAATTCAAAGTATATGCTTATGTTTCTATCAAGCATGTGTGCAATCATTTTTCTGTACATTCCTCGCCCAAGGGTCCAATAAATAACGATTGTTTGGAATGTTACAACCCAAAGCATAGTTATACCACTGGCTGAATAACTGTCCATAAGTTGAAATAGGAAAACTCCACCCTGAAAACATGATTTTATTAGGAATCATCAAAAATATTATATAAAACAAGCTCATACACAAGAGTAGGGTATCTGAAAAGATTTTAGGATCTGGGCAAATTCTGTTTTTTTTTTTTTCCTTCAGTACTATGTATCTTCTTAAACTTGCATGTTTGCTCTTTCTGTTGATCAATAATCACTCAAAAATGAGTAAACTATTCAAAAAACTGAAAAAAATGTCCTTTATGCGAGGAAGGCTACCCCAAGGCTCAACCCAAACTAAAGTTATATAGTACTTTACTGACATTTATCAAGAACTTATCAAGTATCTGTAAGCAAGTGTTTGTTTGTCAAAATATTTGGACAGAAAATTAAAAGCTACCATGTTTAGGTGAAATATATAAATTCTTCAATTAAAAAGCAACTTCGAACATTCATACTGATGGCCTAGTTGAAATATATTTTAGCCTATGAAGATAATCTAAGAGGAGGACTCGTTAATGTATTTAGACAAACAAATGTTTTTCTATACAAGTTTTTATATGGGTTGGCACCAGTATGCCACTATGTAGTAGTGTGGTGTTTTTAAACTGGGAGACTATGTAAATAAATCTTGCATAATTTCCAACTGATCGGAGATTTGGCTATCATCTCCAAGTAGCATTTTTAGCACTTTTAGACTAATAGTAAGGATTTATGGCTAAACTAGTAAGAATTGTTACTGTACTTTAAAGCTACCTCTCTTTTTTAACTTATTAAAAAAAAAAAAAAAAAAAAAAACATGCCACAACGTGGTAGACTATTTTTTGAAACTACTGTTAAAAATATTGCTTCTCCGGAGCGGAGCTATCTCTTTTGTTAGTAATTCAATTAAAAAAAAAAAAAAAGGTATTCAGTCGGGCTGTAATCTGACTGCTTAAAATATGCCACCGCACATTAGTTTAATTTTATAGTTTAAGAGGCCATGAAAATACACTTTCAATAATTTTAAGCTGAATAGATAATTAGGTGTTAAAAATAGATAGCTTTATGCAATTTTTGGGTGTAATTAAAGGGTTGTTGCCATAACTAGGAAACACTGCTGCTCTACATGGGAGCTATATCTTTTGTTAGCAACCTAGTTAAAAGAAAAGAAGTATGCATGCGTACGCTAGTCTAGTTTTAAATTGTGGCATCCCACAATAGTCTAATTTATAAACTGAAAGGCTAAGTAAAAAAATTCAATAGGTTAGATTGTTGATTTGTGATTGCTGATTTACTAAACTGATTGTTGATTTACGTTTTATCACCAGATAGCGTTTTTGCCATTTTTCCAGCAACATGAGGGTTTTTTGACCAAAACTACCCCACACTGTTACTCTACAGTGAAGTAATCTTCTTTTTTTGGCTTAATTAAATATGAAAAAATGTCTAACGCCCTCTTCCACCCACCCTAAAAAATTATAAAAGATAATAGCGATATTTAAAAGAGCAGAAATAAAACCACATAATATTTCTAACTCAAACCGAGAGAAATTAGTATGAATAACTAATTAAAACCCAAATTAAACTAAAGTAAAAAATGAATAATCATATCCAACATGTATTCCAATGTAACGGTTTGAAAAGTTGCTCAGTTTAGTTGTTCAGCAATTTTTCAGGAGCGACAAACGGTTTTAGGTTGAAACTTTCAGGGCTACTAAAATTAATACTTCTCTTCTTACAATTGAACCAAATGAAAAAAGTGTAAGTGTATCCAGGTTGTCAAAACAGCATAGGTAAACTTTTTTAGGAAGGGCATTAAGTTTTATTTTTCAGGGAAACTTAAGAAGGTGTCAACTAAATCAAGCGATCCTGTAGTAAGTGGGTCCAGATTTTCCAAAGGATATATATTATTAAAAATTATCGAAAAATTTTGTCCAGCATATAAATAATAAGCCAAAATATGAATTCTTAGAGGACAAAAAACAAAAATATTTAGAATGTTATTTTCTTAACTCAAAAAAGAATATGTCAATAAAAAGCGAACATAAATCAATTTAAAAAAAAACTTTTCCCATAAAAGAAGTTTTTCAAAGAAAAATATATAGCTGAACTGAACTGATCAAAAATGAACCGAATCAAACATGAACTGAACCAAATGAACTAAAACAAACCAAAACTGAACCAAAAATGATGAAAAAAGAAATCAAATAATTTTTCAAGCTTAGAACTACCACAAAACCCAAAAGGAGCAGAAATTACACTAAGTAACCAAGTCAAACTCAAAACAAAACTTAAGAGAAGTAGGGCTAACGCCCCCATACCTTCTAAAGAACAATACGTAATTTGTACTTCACTGGAAACAAAATTCATTTTCAATGTTTTCTCAGTTTTAACTTTCACAAATGTTTTCTCAGTTTTAACTTTCACAAATCCAAAGTTACCAAGACTTTTCGCAATGAATATCATTATGTATATAAATTAAACTGTCGATCCACAGTCATTTTTTTTTCAGTTATCTCGGTTATGATGTTGTTTGCTTTTATATATTTTTCCATCTTATGAGACATTAAATAAAAAAAAGCTTTCTCTACTTAAAGAATGGAGCAACATTAAAACTTAGAACAAACATTAATTATTACACAGATGAGGGGGGTTGCCCCCTCCTCAACACCTCTTTCTTCACGATAAAGTTTTTCAGTACTTAAAAAAAGTTGCTTATTGTTCTAATTAAACAACCCTTGTGTTTCAGGAGTCACTTTTAAAGAACTGGTACAAAATCGAAAATTTATCGTAAAGAGCGAGGTGTTGAGGAGGAGGCATCCCCCTCACATACGTAACAATTTATCTTCGTTTTAAATGTTGATGTTGCTCCTTACTTTCAGATGAAAAAAACTTGTTTTTATTTAATTTCAGATCTTCTTAAATAACGCCAGGTTATCCACGGGAAAATCCTCCTCCCCACGGAAATATCCTCTGGACAATTCCATCCTGGCAAAAATTTACCCCGGACAATTGCCCTTAACATCTCCACGTCTAACATTGAATCGGTAAAGAGAAATCAAGACATATAAAGAAATATTGTATAAGAGTTCTGGCAAATTCCTCAGTGTAAAATTTCCTCTGAAAATTTCAGCCCCTTGGAAACTTCCTTCTCCATGGAAAATTCTCCCCGTGCTGAATCCCCGAGCAGAAAATTCATCCTCCCCTCCCCGCCCGAAAAATGCATGCATACTTCTCAATAACAAATACCATACGTAAACAATGGGCAGATTTTATAACTGAAAGACCTGAAAGACCCCCCATTGGCTTGGGGAGGTCATAGTTATTGATATACTTATTGGAACTTTCAACTATGTTGAACAAAATATCTGAAAATTTTGATCGGACAATTTTGGGAAAACAGTGGCAAGGAAGGGGGCCTAGTGGCCCTCCAATTGTCTTGGCCACTTATAAAGGGCACAATAACTTTTTCTTTCCGTTAGAATGAGCTCTTTCTCAAAGTTCTAGGCCCACTGGGTCGATACGATCAGCCCTAAAAAAAAAAAAAAAAAAAAACAAATAAACGTGTATCCGTGATCTCTCTTCTGGCAAAAATTACAAAATTCCACGTTTTGTCAGATAGGAGCTTGAAACCTCTAAAGTAGGGTTCTTTGATGGGGTTCTTTCATTAAAATTATATTAATTCTATGAGGTCTTTCCGCCTTTTTTCTAAAATCAGACAAATTTTCTCAGGCTCGTAGTTTTTGATGGGTAAGACTAAACTTAATGTAATTTATTTATCTGGAATCAACATACTAAGCCAATTCTTTTAATATATCTATTGATATCAAAATTCTGTTTTTTAAAGTTTTGGTTACTATTAAGCCGTGTCGCTCCTTACTTGTTGTTCGCAACCACGAACTGTTTGATAGAAGCATTCAGGTTGAAACAGAGATTGTTTTAATTCGAATGCGAATTTTGTGCTGTTCCTTCTAACCCTGGGACTAATGAATGCAAGTTTCGAGCCGATTGGGTACATAAACTTTTATGGTGATTTTGGACTTTTGACAAAATCAGTCCCCATGACAAATCTGTTTTAGATGTAGATTTTATTATCAACCAAGTTACCAATGGTAATACAATTCTAATGGTTGAAGGAGACAGATTTTCACGAAATTAATTTGAATTAGGCTTAGCCTAACTGCAAGGGATTGAAGTGAGTGCAATCATGCCAATAAGTGATAATGTTCCTAAACTTAGTTTAATCTGCATAAATAACCGATGATAGGACTTTGGGAATCGAAAAGCGTTCTAATCATTGAATAAGTTGAGTTAGATGGGGTTGAACTACAAAAAAATCGATTTAACTGGAGATCTAGATGAGTGAGGGATGAATTGAATAAGGGTTGAGATGAATAGCATTGAGTTAATTCGGTTTAAGTTCAATGGAATTCAGAAGCTTTTATTTTAATTTTTTTTTAATTGAGTTACATTAAATAAGGTTAACTTAAATGGGACTAAGTTGCACAAGTTTGAATTGAGTTTGTGTCAAACAGGGGCTGAGTTGTAACGGTTTGAATTGAGGGAGGGGATTCTGAGATGAATGATATTTTGGTTAAAAGTACTGAGTTGAGCATTTTAGATTTAAATAGGGTTGAGTGCCATGGTCGCCATTAAAGAAAATGGGCTGAAATTTTGTTTAACAGTGAAAGCTGCAGTAAATGGTATACAATAACATGTAAAATGTCCCTGCGATTTCGAAGTAACGCAAAATTTTTGCTTTCGAATAAGCGTAAGAGACGGTGCTAAAATAGCTGAAAATAATAAGACCTTGGGTACTGACAAAGTGGTAAATATATATATATATATATATATATATATATATATATATATATATATATATATATATATATATATATATATATATATATATATATATATATATAATATATATATATATATATAATATATATATATATATATATATATATATATATATATATATATATATATATAAATATATATATTATATATATATATATATATATATATATATATATATATATATATATATATATATATATATATATATATATATATATATATATATATATATATATATATATATATATATATATATATATATATATATATATATATATATATATATATAGAAATTAGTATGTATATTCGGGGGTTCGCTCTCTTGTCAATACCTGAATTTTTACGCTAATTTCTGTTCCAATTCTTTAAGAATGACCCTTGAATCACAAAGGTAGTTAATTAGAATAAATAGCTCTTTTGAAACTACAAAAAAACTTTAGTACTAAATTTTAGTGGTACTGGTTGCTATGGGCACTAGTTGGAACTAGAATTTTTAGAATTTAGGTTTACAAGTTCAGAACTTTAAATGTAGATTTATTTATTTGTTGATGTTTTTTTTTTATGCTGAACAAATTCCTATAAACATTAGTAAAAACTTCCCTCTGTAAAAAATGGAATGATTTGCAAATTCTTGAGCAAGCTTCCTCCCATTGAATCAGCTGCAGTCTTGTTGAGGGTTGAATTGCATGGGATTTGGCTGTGTAAGCTTCATTTTTAGTAGTCAGTTTCAATGGGCTGAAATATGTACAGTTAGCTTGCATTTATTTGAATTGGGTGATGTGGGCATTATACACTTTAGTCCTATTAATATGAATTATAGTAATCTTACTTGCGTAACCATCGGAATTCCCAGCAGCATAAAAACGATACAAGATATAAGAGTGAACCACCGTCTGCGTGGTCGCAAATAAACTGGGAAGAAATCAACCATTCCAGTGATAAAAGCTTCGACGTTACAAAACTGACTGTCAATACCAATGATCTGAAATAGATATCTATTTAAAGAAGTAATCTTACGGGTCAACACATAACAGAGTACTATTTGGTATTTTCAAATTAAGCGCCCTATCGTTGCTGATTACTTAATTTTATTCTATTAATTTATAAAGCTTGAAATATAATTTATGAATAGATCTTCAATAAGCGCTCTTTGAGTCTTATGTGATGTCAAATACTATTTGGAATCATTGTTGATTACTTACATATTCAAAAATCTTAGGATATATACTATGAATAGATTGTTAATACGCGTTTTTTTTGTTTCATCTGTGATTTAAAATATCAATTACAAACTCTTGTGCAATCTTTTTTATGCTTTCAAACCAGATAAAAAGCCGCTGTGTTATTTAAATGTAGCATAATGACTGTTTGCAATCTAGATTATAAGAGACAGTCGCTTGTTTTCAAGCCTAACAAAGGAAAAACATAGACTCTCTTGTGAAAATTAAATCTGAAAGACACTTCAAATCCTCTGGATGGCTTTCTGGAGGCACCTCACATATACGTTATGTAATATCACATTGGTGATTGGATTAGAGCTACGGATACTTACCAATTACGTAAAGTAAGATGCAATAAGAAAAATTTAAACCTTTTTAATATAATGCAAACTAATCTATGAAGTATATGCAAGAGTGCCTTATTATAATGCTTAATAAATCGGCTTATTTTCAGTTATTCAACTTCAGTAGAGGTTGAAATCCTCTTTGATCCAATAAACCCGGCATAAGTCTACTATTTCACATAGCTAAAGCCGTAGTAAACTACCAAGTCATAAATTCAAGTGACATTTCTCTATTTCAAATATTTAATAATATTTGAAACCCCAATGAATAACAGGACCCAATTTAGCCCAGTCGGATAGTACTAAATAAAATAGACAAAATAGGACAAACGATCGTGCATTACGTGTTTTGAGAGCAGACTTTGAGATATAAAGAAACTGCTAATTTCATTAAAGGCTAGGTATTGGCTAAAATCTAGAAAAAGGACGAAACAAAAAAGTCAATAAACGATTCAAAGTTAAGTACCGAAAATGAATATATCATAATGGACAGATCTGCGAGAAATAGGGGTTCTCTTGCTTTAAGATCAACTTAGGAAGGAGAAAAACTTTTTGGTAAGTAACATTTCTTTAACTGTTTGTAGCCACCCCCTGTCTTTTCCTTAAACATTTAGTTAAAATAATATTATAGAACTTTTTTGTTACTAAGTCAAACTGAGATATCCTAAGATTGTGCTTTGAGCTGATTTGTCAGTTAAAGCCTTTTGGATTCCCTTTTGGGTTTAGGCCATAACCTTAGTTAGAGTCGTATCTTCACCTTTGAGGCCTTACACCTTTAATTATTGGAGCAATAAATCTCCCAAATAAGTTAAAATCTCCTTCGGATTTACTTTAGTAAACTAAGCTCTTTTCTGATCGCAGCAGAAAGGTGTTTTTACCCTTTAAATAGCATAAGATGATTCTTAGATTTTACTTTGATATGGTTACGGGTTTTATAAATTTCTCTTATCCCTTTTTCTTAGTCAAGGCAGAGTCAATCAAATCTACAGCATTATTGAAAGATAACTCAATCTGAAAATCGATTAGTCTTCGGATTTGTCCCTTGTTTTAAGGACACCAGGGGAATCTTTCCCAGAAACTTAAAATTACTGTTAACTGTGCAGTGGTGAAAATTAACTTACAATAACCAGTTGCTAACGTGGCAGGTAACTCGCAAGGAACAGAAAGCTAATGGGTTCTGCCCCCCACAGCTTAGTGTCTCTTGGAACTTAGCTCAGTATTTAGAATAAATCTCAAACATATAATTGGAATTTCCTAGACATTAGTTTCTGTTTACCTCTTAGGTTCGTTCTCCGGTGAGTTTGAATCCTAGGGGGAGGTCCATTAATATGGTCGTAAGACCTAGACCGTACAAAATGTCATCGCTAGGGTCTTAACGCCTGGGGTATACAGACTGTAATTCATAAACATAACGCCAAGGGTGTATAAGCTTTTTGTGGGAAGGAGTTAGTTGTTCTGGTTAAGTAAACGGAAACCAGAATCAGTACGTAATTTTAAACTTTTATTCCGTTTAAGTATCGGATAAACAGAAAAAATAGATTGAAAAGTGAATATATTGATAAAATTTAATTGTTTATAGATCAAATTAAGTATTTTTATGATTAAGATTTGGTTTTATATATGTTGCAATCTTTGCAGAAGAAGATAAAAATATGGAGTTACAGATTGTCACTTAAAAAGTGATGGACAATCCCTTTCAGGGCGCAACCACACCTCCAAAACTAACCGGGGTAAGGACCCCTCAACTATGGCCTCACAAAGCCAACCACATACAGGTGTTAACAATTCTGAGAACGAGGACGAAAATTCTTTGTACTGCGATGATGGGCAGTCGCTGGAAGACACCAATCATGGAGCAGACAACAAGACCTCTCTGGCAGAGTTCCTTGATCTCATACATAAGGTACTGGGTCTAACAATTTGCCCCAGATCTACCACTACCGTCCAACAGCCCTGCTTGTTGGCAGAGCTGGTTTTGCCGATTGAGCCATTCAAAAGAAAACAGCTTAGGGCTATGGTTAAGGACCTTAATCGCCAAAGCTGAAAAACTGCGTCAAGCAGAGCTTAGAAGAACTGCAGTCAAGAACAAATACTAACTCATTCTTAGAATGTGGTGCTTTCTTTGACCTTCCTGACATCCTGCGCCCAGCGAGAGCTTACAAGCATCACGACGCACCTTTGTCTTCTTAGACACCACGCTTCAACCTTGATATCAGTTTGTTGTCACCAACTGGACAAACAAAGGACATAAATTTCACATTGATACACAAAAGGTCATCCTTGGCCTTAGTGTGTACCACCAAAGTGACCCTGAGCCTGCTTTCGTACAGTGACCTCTTGTTAGGTACTATCATAAAAATATTAAAGGCAAAGATTATCTCTTTTGCATTAACCCAAAACTGACGAAGCTCTTGAAATCTGTCACTAGATGTCAGTAGTACCTTTCAAATATTTTTTCTAGAACATGTTCAAATTTGAGGCTAAAAAATGAGAAGAAATAACGCTTGATATCAATTTTTGATTTGACTGAAGAGACTAGAATTAAACTGAGGTCATAATCTCTAGAAGTTGAATTCTGCTTTTCCACCAATTTTAAGGACCTGGCTCACAAACTGGGGCGTTACAGGGTTCAAGGCAGGCAGTTTGACAACCCTCCTTCAACAACGAAGCCAACAACATTTTCGTGGCTCAAACACCCTTTTATTTCCCTGCGAAGAAGGGAAGACTAACAATAGAAAAGGTTATACCTTCAGAAGGCCGGGAAGACAACAGTCGAAATTCACAATAATTGGTTCTTGGTGCTAACTCTAAGTTCTCTTCCCATAGGAAACCGTCTGAATGTCATCAAAAAGGGCTATTGTCTAGATTTCAGAAAACACCCTCCTCTAATATGTATTAGTTCATGCTGAGTGAGAAACCAAAGTTGCAGCCTATGTGAAGGAGTGTATATCTCACGTTTGTGATAGATCTGAAGATAAAAAAGCTATTCCTGACTCTGGAAAAAATCAGACCTTGATCCATACAATCAAGGGAGTTCCAGGAAAATCGCATACCTCAATACGGTAAATCATTAAGTTGATTAGATTCGTCAATGTGGCCTCATGAACCGTTCCTTTTAAAATACTGCATCTAAGAAAACGTCAAATAATTCAGCTGTGAATTATACAGACCAAGTTGTGGAACAACCAAGATGTGCACATCTCAATTACAACAAGGATAAAAGAGGTATTTACCGAGGCTGAAGAAAGATTGGTTGAATCAATGTCTTCCTTTCAAACAAACAATCGTCTTCAAAACTATTTGTCACTAAAAACTCAGCCTACGGAGGGGAATGGTTATCTAGAAACCCCACATCAGGACTCGTCGGAGACTTGGTTCTCTGGAGGAGAAATCTCTTCCTATAAATTGCCTCGAGATGAGAGTCCTAGTCCAATATTGGTTAAATAAACACAGATATGCTTTGCCTTCATTTGTCCTATTCTCAAAGGTTCTAAAGAAGGTTTGAAAGTCTGTGAACTGCCAAATAACTCTAATTAATCTAAGATGGTTTCACTAAGCTTTGTACATGAATCTTCCCAATAAACTAGAAGACTTACGTATACCCTTAGGAAATGAAACACATCTACTCCAGCAGAGTTAGCTTTACCACCCAGGACTAGGAAATCTATATTCATATGTCTTGAAGATATCGAGCGTGGACTCAAAAATAGAGGATTTTCTTAGGAATCAATCCGTGGAATTGCTTGGCCCCACCAACGATCTACCATTCAATTGTATAATGGAATGTGGCAAGTATTTGTGGGTTGGTGTTGTCAAAGGAAGATTAATCCTCTTAGAGATAGTAGTCAGAGAGCTGCCAATAGCATGATATATCTGAAGACTGGTCAAAATTACGGGCCATCAACGATAGAACGTTATAAAGCAGCAATGTGTGGTTATAAATAAATAACATAACAGCAATGTAAATGTTATAAAGCAGCGAAAATGATACAGAATTTTTGGCACGAGTCAATGCAAAAACAGCATGATATTTCTTCCTTTGAACCTGGGCCTTATTTTAAAGTATAATAGAAGTTCACGATTTCTCGACATATCGATATGAAAGATCTTACTCTTTAAACAGCATTCATTTCTGCTATCGCATCCTGGTTCGCAAAGGATTAAAATATATGACTTTTCCTTTAGTTCAGGACAATTTTTTAAGAATTTTTCATGCTTCTTATCCCTTTTTAGTATATACTTTATGCAGTTGGGCTGGTGGATTTGAATTTTCTATGGCTAGGCCAGAAAATTCTTTGATTAGATTGGCACGATTATTTTCTGCTAATGTCGTGAAATTACGTTCTTCAAAATATCAAACCTCATGCTGATGCCCATACAATCCAAACCCTTGTTTTTTCTGCAGTGGAGACATGTTGGATGGAAACGGACCCTGAGCAAAGCTATGGAAGCAGCAGCACAAAAAGTTTTTAAACTTTTATAGTTAAAAAGAGTATTTAAAAACATTTTTAGTATTAAATTTCGCATTTTAAAGTATATATATATATATATATATATATATATATATTATATATAATATATTTTATATATTATATATATATTTATATATATATATAAATATATATTAATATATATATTTATATATATATATTTGGTACTGTGCTGACGACGGCCCTAGGACATAGGGCCGAAATATTCACTGAATTGAATTCCACTGTCCTGAGAAAATTTCCCTATCGTTTCTAAGTTGTGTTTGTTTGTTATGGAAAGGCAGTGTAGTCTTAGTCACTATTTATGGTTACAATATCAGTGTGGGAAGAACTCATTGAACCCCTGAAGCCACTGGAACACGATACTCCACCCTAGCAGAGGCCAGTAGTAGCACTGATGGAGGTGCACCACATACGTTGGCACCACCAGGATAATCTTCTTCTAGTCTTCAACCCTTACTAGGTATAGATCCATATTCGTGTCAAGTAAGAAAAGTATCGTTATATGCACAACCAACGTCTAGTTTGGCAATTAGAAAAGGAAGAAAAGGTTTTTCATTCCTTTGTCTAAAACAGCACCATAAGAAATGGTTCTAGAGGTGGCTGGAATGATTTCTTCTTGGTTGAAGCAGGCCATAATTATGGCATAAAAGGTAACAAAACGAGACCGTAGAAAAGTGAAAGCGCACGACACAAGATACATGACTGCATCATGGGCACTATCAAAGTCATTTTCACTAGCTTGTGTATCGAGTGCAGCATGCTGGTCTTCGGAAACTACTCCCAGACGACATTACATTCATGAAATCAAGGATCGAACTAATATTCTACATTTTGTGGTAGTTCAGACATTTACATATTCTTATGTAATTAAATTATTTATTTTTAAAGTAAAAGGTTAAATTGGCCGATCAGTGAGCCCACCACAAGATCCGTCGGAATCTAAGCTTTCTTTAAAGCAAAAGCAAAACTTTCGTATAAAAGTTCAGTTTGGCTATTCAATACTTACGTCAAATATTGATACATGCATTCCCTTCATCGTCTCCACTCATCAAGAGTCATTGAGTTAGAAGGGATTTAGTTCAAAACAGAAACCAAGTTGATTTAGACATTAAAGAAGAATGCAGATCATTATAGAAACAAATATTTTACAGAATTGTGTGGTATATTAATGTCATCTTTGCATTGCAAAAACCGGAGAAGCTTTGGTATCAACGTGCCATATATACCAACGCATGAGGAGATTATCGGCAAGCCGAATTAAACTTTCATTAGATGGTTTGGTTTTGAACTGGGAACAGAGAGTGTATAATAAATAGTCAAGGTGATCTTTCTATTGAAGGTTGTGATTTTAGCCGAACATTCCACGTTGTCATCCTGACACTGATAAGCCTCAATAATAATAGACAGCAATTTATTTAAAATATAAAATAGCTGTATAGTATGGTCTTGATTTTAAAGTGAATTCACAGAAACATGAGTTTTTAATGAGCAATGTTTGGTCCCTACACGATGATGTCGTGCCTTCTGTGTCGATTGGGAAAACAATGATTCTCACTGACACCGTATGAAAGGAATATACATTAATTGGTCTTGGGTACTCCTTTGTGCTACTCTTTATCCAATAAGAAGCATTAAAAATAATATTTTTGTCCTGTTGTTTAGTTTGAGAAAGATAGAACGAATAAGGTACCTATTTTACAGATTGAGGATGGTAGGTTAAAAAAAAATCCAGAATCCAGAAAGTCTAGCCAGGGTCCAACAAAAAAAAGGCCCCTAATGGGGCGATAAAAGGCTACAAAAATATTTAGAGGAACTTTGTGGAAGGGACCAGAAACAATAAATCTTAAAATGAAGTGTCCTGGAGGACGATTACTTTCGGCTTACCTGGTCTCAACTGGCGGGCATGCAATGAGCTTGTACTAGAGTAACTGATGTGCTTAATTTACTTTTCAGGCACTGTTATAGAACAATCAGATTGTGCCAGCCATTAGTCATTATCAAATATTGCAACTCTGCTTAACTTTGTTTCTAGCTAAATATGCGACTAAATTCTTGCTTGGGCATTTTACTTACAAGCACCATGCCGAAAAAGATGGCAGACCAAGCAGGAGATCCGGGCAGTTCCAATACTGCTGATGGATAAACAATAAACAATAGTCCAGGTCCCTCGGTTGCTACGTCATCAATTGTTTGATTCTGAAATTAAAAACGAAATGGATTTCTCCTGAAAGGTACGATACAAAAATATTTTAAGTAGCATTGACAGCCGTTAATTTTTTTTTTTTGGGGGGGGGGGGAAGAACTTGGAAAAATAACAAATAGGAAAGTCTGCAATATACACATTCAATGACAGAAATGGAGTGCTTCAATATACAAACTTATTGAACAAATTCAATACAAGAAGCCAACTCTTAGGTAAGTCTAGTAATCTAGTTTCATAGCATCTTATTTGAACCTTCTATCGCTCATAGGCAGGGTGGAGGGATCTCTGGGCTAGGAAACATCATACTTTTTATTTGTTCTTATGATATTCACGCATTCGCCAGTTTTGTTTATGAATGTTTTGTTTATGCGGTTCAGATGAATAAAATAGTAAAAAAGAAGATACTAGTAAAAGATATAAGATTCACATTAAAGAAACATAAAGATGCATAAAAAGAGACAAAAAATACAGAAGTTAGTGGAATAAATTATAATTAAATATTTAGCACTACCTCTTTGTCATATTTTTTTTTGTGTACAATGAAAAATTTATTGCCAGGAAATTATATTGCTAGTAAATTAAACATACTACTTATAATTACGAAGAATTTGTGAAATGTGTCTTGTTTTAGGTGAAATAATTACACTATATATATATATATATATATATATATATATATATATATATATATATATATATATATATATATATATATATATATATATATATATATATATATACATATATATATAGAACAAGGCCCTGGCCCTCGGCACATGGGAGGCGTCTATATATATATTCTCACTGTCGCTTGTCTTCTAAACACAGACAGTTTGAGCCTGTTATTGAAGTCATGACGTCCAAATAGACCTTGAATTAGAAGTAAAATAAATAAATAAATAAATAAATATAGTCGCAAATTTGATGGCAGGCCGTTAAGCCTCTACAAAACAAAAATCTTAATTTGCATTTCTTCTAAATTTGCATAAGGAGAAAATGTCACTTGAATGATATTCATCAACTTCCTTCTTGAATGTCCTTAGGTTTGTGGAGCAGATTACTCTTTCTGGTAAGTTGTTCCAATGCTGAACAACTCGGTTGCCGAAAGTCCATCGGCCCATGTCCTTGTAAAAACGTTCCATACTCACTTTGTACTGATGTCCTCGGAGATGATTTTTATTGAACTGCACGATTCTCTGGGCTGGTACGTTATCATAGGCTCCATTGCAGCGCGTGTGCATTTCAATAAGATCACCACGATGGAATCTATAGGCGAGGGTTGGGATTTCAAGCTTTCTAAGCCACTCTTCGTAGGGAAGGAAGCGTAACCTGGGAGAGAATTTATTTATCCTCCTCTGAACATTTTCGAGAGCATTTATGTCCTTGTTGTAGTATGGTCTTGTAGAACAATGTCCATACTCAAGAATCGGGCGGACAAGGGACTTATAGAGCGTAGCAAGCATTTTGTCGTCCTCGCACCAGAAGTTTCTTCTGATCATACCAGCAACTTTGGAAGCCTTCTTGACGACAGCTTCATAGTGGCTACTGAAGTTCAGTTCAGAATCCACTAAGATGCCCAGGTCTCTTTCTTCTCTACTAAGAGTGAGTTCAGCGGAACCAAGAAAGTATGAGGACGAAAAGTTTTGTGGACCCAGAGTGAGGATATGACTTTTCTGGGTATTGATTCCATGATCCACTTCTTCATCCAGTCATCGATTCGTTGGAGATCCGCCTGCAGGTGGTGAATGTCTTCACATGACGAGATGACGCGATAGAGCTTTGTGTCGTCCGCGTAGAGAAGGATGTCAGATTTGATGCCCTCAACTAGGTCGTTGATGTAGAGATTAAACAGAAGGGGGCCGAGAATTGACCCCTGGGTTACTCCGCTAAGAACTTCTTCTTCGGTATTGCTGAGACAACCTTCTACGCACACAACTTGCTTTCTGCCAGTTAAGAAGTCCGTAATCCATTGAAGAAGACTGAATGAGGACCCGGATGAGGAGAGACCGTATTTCCTGAGCTTCTTGACGAGACGCTTATGGGGAACTTTGTCAAAGGCTTTCTTGAGATCCAAGTATATGAGATCAATCTGGAACCCCTTGTCGATGTTTTTCTTCCAATCATCTGTGGCACAAAGCAGTTGGATCTCTGCAGATCGTTCCTTAAGAAAACCAAACTGCTTTTCAGTAAGTATTTTTTCTCGTTTTAAGTGTTCTAGGGTGTGGTCTGCAATGAGAGACTCGAGTACTTTACACGTAATACAAGTGAGGCTTATCGGTCTGTAGTTTGATGGGTCTTCTCGTTTCCCACCTTAATTTTTAAGGTGGGAAAAATTAAAAGTAGTTGTAATATAAAATATAAAATATAAAACTACTTAATTTAAAAGTAGTACCCTTGAATTTTTTAAATCTGTAATTTCTGCCTCTGCTTCCCTTTTGTCATTATAAAAGAAGTATCGTCGAACCTTTATTTCTTTTAATCGATCAGGTCGTGGGAAGAAAATTACTCATTTTGCCTCGGCTTGTCTTTTGTCATTACGAAAGACATATCTCCGAACTTTTGTTTATATTAGTTATTCAGGTTGTAGGACAAAAACATGTTTTTTTTTCCAACGATTCATCTGGTCTAGGTTTACATTTTCAAAGGTATCGTAGGCATTGATGAATACGTTCGTTTCTTTTAATTGTTCAAGTAGTGGGATGAAAACTTCTTCTTTTGCCTCGGCTTGTCTTTTGTCGTTATGAAAGAAATATTGCTAAAACTTTGTGTACTTTAATTGTTCAGGTAGTGGAACAAAAACTTCCTTTTCTTCCAACGATTTATCTAGTCGAGGTTTTTGATTTTCAAAGGTATGGTAGACATTGATGACCTTATCCATGTCAAAATCCAAAATACAATAATCATCGCTATCATTTTTAATTTGTTTCGTTCGCTTTACCTCGGCTTGTCTTTCGTCATCGTGAAATACATATTACCGAATCTTTGTATTTTTAACCAAGGGCTGGTAGGCATGCATGATCTCGTTCCTGTCAAAATCCCAAACCCAACCATCGTCGCTGTCATTTTCAATTTTGACGCGTTTTAATTCTCTTTGTCCATTTAAAATTCTCTTTTAATTCTCTTTGTTAATTTTCATTGACTCACTCACATATTCTGTATCGCATGTCTTCTAACCACTTGTGCCTTTGCTCTTCATTTTTATTCTTGACATACCTTCACTGTTCTTCTAACCAGGTGTGTGTTTGCTCTTGATTTCCATTTTTAACCGCATTGTTGTGGAGACTTTCTGACAAACTTCTGAGTGTCAATCCATATTTCAAAGGAAAGCACACTTCTGACAGGAAATGGAATGTTAATGAAATAAGGGTCCTTACCGTCCTGCCTCTTCCTCAAGTTTTGGCTCTGATGGTATTAAAAGAAGTTTCACGTAATACCTCTGCCATACGTGGTCAAATTGGAACAATAGCCTGCTTTTGTAGTGCGTCTCGTACCACTATTCCTCTGGCGTATATTTTCTCACTAGTCAACGACTGAGCTCTTATGCTAAGCGGTGGGTAATCAGTAGTGCTAGATCTACCTAGCAGATGAGTAAACGGCAACATTTTCCTTGAGTCTGTCAAACACAATGGGCAACATTCGAAACCAAACGAGGCGTGCACTTTCTTCTACATCTGGATAACCACAATTCCAACAGAGAATGTCAGACTACGAGGTGATTTTCAGAAATATTTAGCCGGGTGAAAATTGTGTCTACATTTCGTGGAAGACGAATTTCCCCATTCAACAGGGATATTTTCTTAGATCAAGGCTTCTTCCCCTCTGCACCAACGGGCAGACCAGCAACTATGGTACCTAAGAACCCAACCCCCTTGGCATGGTCCGAGAGCCCTCAGACCAAAATAATCTATAGTTATTTTTTGAATAAGGGTGATCTTTCCCGTCTGTTTCCACTGTTAGGCTATTGTTTTGGGGCGACAAGCCTGCAATTGGGGACGCACCCAAATAATTACTGACATACCTTAAAAATATGAAATAGAGGAAGACAGAAAGCAAAAGCAAAGAATACCACAAAAAGAAGCATGGAGAGTCACCTAAAATTTGCGGTGACGTTGAAGACATCGAGCCCTTCGATTTTGATTCCTGTGCGGTAAACGATTTATTGTTATGAAGTTTCTACTTAGCAAGAGTTGCGTGGAGATTTTTATGTTGCTCAAATAAAAAATGTCAATCAAGCTGATTTTAAGGTTTTGTTCATGAGAAAAGAACACAAAATTCGTGTTTCCAGAAATGCCAGATAAGGAAGACCTCAGCGTGGACAACATGACTTAGAAATTACCTTAACCACGAGGCTTGGGAGGCACAGAAAAAATGTACTTAGGATTAGTCTGTGACTACAATCTTAGCTGGTTCAGACTATGCTGAATTGGTTGGCAATTCAATACTTTTGTTGCCATTTTGTATACCTGAAGTTCTGTTTTCTTACTTCTAATAACTTTATACATATTAAAAAAAGAATATATAAAATCCAACAGATTAGCTTGGTGTTCAAAACAAAGTTGAAGCCATCCAATCCAACCCGTGGGATTTTTTTGAAAATTTTCAAAAATGAAAAAAAGTAAGCAAATTTTCCCTTTTTTATAAAAAAATCTGAAGGTATTTCAATGGTAGTCTTAATATATTCGCATTAAATGAAAAGTTAGAACAACAGATGAACTAATGGTTCAGAAGATATTCCATTAAAAAAAACCGTCACCGCGTCAACTCGACTTCCCCTATGATTCATCTTTAGCCAAAATTATATATATATATATATATATATATATATATATATATATATATATATATATATATATATATATATATATATATATATATATATATATACTTCTTATTTGATTACAGCACAACCATTGTTCTTTTAACGTATGCAAATAAATGGGCTTTTCTCTGGGGTTAAAATTAATAAATACAAAATCATTGTAAGTTCTATATTTTTCAAAATTACTGACCTGAGACTGTGCAAGATTTCCAAGAATTGCAAATGTAATTGTACCAGTTAAGAGACTTGTACCAGTATTGACAACACAAGTTATTATTGCATCTCTAAAAAAAGAATGCTGCCACTTTAGTGCGTTAAACATAATAAAAACATATGAATATGTTATGCATAATGTAGGAGAGATACAATTTGACCGAAGGGATGGTTCTGCTTCCTAAGTTGCTAAACATTGTTGCCTGTGATGTTTTTAACTATAACTTAGTCATTCCGAAACAATATCAATACATTAATGCAATAGAAATTATCAATGATTTCCTCTTCACTAAGGTCATTTTGTTCATAGAATATCGTAATAATTTTGCCAAAAGTTTCTTGAGTGGGAGGGGTATTCTTCAAAATATAACCAATTTGTGAAAAAAGCTGGAATATAAAAAATAAAAATTATCAAGGATTTGCTTTTCACTATCTCTCTCTCGCTGTATCGCATACATTGTGTGGACACTTAAATATATTCAGGCCCCCAACGTCAGAATACTTCACGCGCATTTTTCATAGTTTAAGATAGTTGTACCTGTACCATATATAACTGTGCACCATGTGTATGGAATAAATGGTATCTTGTTTTTTTACGGCAGATTAATGAAGCCTTTGAATCCTCTTGATACCTTCCGTTTAGTTTTTGTAATATGAGGGTGTAAAATTCAAATTTATATTCACAATGCCCTACCTATCTATTGTATCCCACTTTTACTCTAAATTAAACATTAGGATCTGAAAAATCCAAAATTTTAACTCCAAAAGTTAAGATTAATCTCATAGTTACGTACAATTTGCCATTTTCATGCTGTAGAAATTGTCCCCCTCCTCTCTCCCCAGTAAATATCATTTTCCCCTACCCTTTTCTAGGAAATTTGGTGCATATGCTATTTGAGCAGTATAGCAGCATGAGACAGTTGCTGTACAAAATCTGGATTTTGGACCTCATGAGATAGGTGAACACATAACTGAGTGCGATTAAATTCAGTGGAACCGACGTTCCACTGATCCTTTGCTCAGTTCAATCTTCTTGAACTCAACTATGTTCAGCTCGACCCCATTCAAGTCAAACCTCCTTTGAACTAACCTGTGTTCAATTCAACCCCGTGGAACTCAATTCCTGTTTAATTTAACCCCTGTTCAACAAAACGCTTTATAACTGAATATCGCTTAATTTGACCCCATTCAATTCAACCAAATTCAAATCAACCTTAATCTACTCAGCGTTCAATGAATTCCAACCTTTTTTTTAAAATAAAATCCGACCTAATTCAACCCCGTGTTATTAAACTTGCGTTTAACTCAGCCCTATGCAACTCAACCCTATTTAACTCAACTCAATCTGTGACTACGATAGTCCAGTCTTGAAAGAATTTACAGATTATATTAAGTGCCTCAACGGTGCCACAAAATGGCTTGATCTCATTCAACTCAATTTCATGCAAAACAATTCTGTTCAAATCAGGCTCATTGAACACATTTTAAAATTCCAATATAGCTTAGTCCACTTTAATTCGATAATAAAACGCTCGTCTAAATCAGATTTTTCAAGGAAGACTTATTGTGTCCATTGTATAGATATACGGCATTATTTTCGCTCTTTTTATGGCACTTGGTATTAACCAAGTGACATGAATTAATAGAAAAATGAATTATTTTTAGCTTACGAATGGGTGATGTGATCTTAAAAAAATTTGATGTTTGGAAGTATGTAGTGTCTCAGAGCTCATATTTTAATCCCGACCAGATCCAGTGACTTTGGGGGGATTTGGAGGGGGGGACCTAAAATCCTGAAAACGCTTAGAGTGAAAGAATCGGGATTAAACTTAGTGGGAAAAATAAGCAGAAGTCCTAGATACGTATTGACATAACTGGAACGGATCTGCTCTGTTTGAGGGAGTTGGGGGGAGGGTTAATTATTTTTAACTTACGAAGGAGTGATCGGATCTTAATGAAATTTGATGTTTGAAAGGATATCATATCTCAAAGCTCTTATTTTAAATCCCAATTGGATCCGGTGAAGGGGAAGTTGGGGGGACGGAACCTAAAATCTTGGAAAATGCTTAGACTGGAGGAATCGGATGAAACTTAGTGGGAAAAATAAGCATAAGTCCTAGATACGGGATTGACGTAACTGGAACGGATCCACTCTCTTTGGGAGAGTTGGGGGGGAGGGTTAATTCTAAGAAATTATTAAAATGAGGTATTTTTATCTTACAAAAGAGTGATCGTATTTTAATGAAATTCCAAATTTGGAAGGACCTCGAATTCAGATCTTTTATTTTAAATCCCGACCAGATCCAGTGTCATTAGGGGGGGGGGGAGGAATCTTGGAAAACGCTCAAAGCGAAGAGATCAGGATGAAACTTGGTGGAAAGATTAAGCACAGGTCCAAGATAGGTGGCTGACATAACCAGAACGGATACGCTATCTTGGGTCGAGTTGGAGGGTGGGAGGAGGAGTAATTCAAAGAATTTGAAAAAATGAGGTATTTTTAACTTACGAACGGGTGATCAGATCTTAATGAAATTTGACATCTAGAAGGATATTGTGCTTAAAAAATTTTATTTTAATTCCGACCAGATCCGGTGACATTGAAGGGAGTTGGAGGGGAAAACCAAAATTCTTGGAAAACGTGAAAATCGAGGTACCTTACGAATGGGTGATCGGATCTTAGTGAAAATTCATATATATAAGGATCTTATGTCTCAGATGCTCCATTTTCAATTCGAATTGGATCCTGGGACATTAAGCGTTGGAGGGGGGAAACATAAATCCTGGAAACCGGAAACCTTGGAAAACGCTTAGAGGGGAGAGACCGGGATGAAAATTGATGGTAAGAATAAGCACAAGTCATAGATACGAGATTGACATAATTGGTAAGGATCCGTTCTCTTTGGGGGAACTGCAGTTTGTTAATTTAGAAAAAATAGAAAAATCGAGGTATTTTTAACTTAAGAATGGGGACCAGATCTTAATGAAATTTGATATTTAGAGGAACTCATGTCTCAGAGCTCTTATTTCAAATCCCGACCAGATCTGTTGACATCGGGGGGAGCTGGAGGGAGAAACTGGAAATCTTGGAAAAGGCTTATAAATGTCGTAGATACGTGATTGACGTAACCGGACTGGATCCGCTCTTTTTGGGGGAGTTAGGTGGTGGGGTTCAGTACTTTGGCTAGTTTGGTGCTTCTGGACGTGCTAGGACGATGAAAATTGGTAGGCGTGTCAGGGAGCTGTAAAAATTGACTTGATAAAGTCGTTTTCCCCGATTCGACCATCTGGAGGGCTGAAGGGAGAGGAAAAATTAGAAAAATGAGGTATTTTTAACATACGAGTGGGTGATCGGATCTTAATAAATTTTGATATTTAGAAGGACCTCGTGACTCAGAGCTCGTATTTTAAATCCCAACCGGCATCAAGCCTCTGATTTTCCTTTGAAAGCAATCTACTGATTCTTCGAATATTGCTAGAGCTCATGCCATATGAGCTCTTGGCTCTTCCGACCTTGTGACAAGTGTCATATGACCTCTTAACTCTTGTTTTGAAAGAAGCTTCCTAAGTACTTGCAAAAGAATAAGACGATCGGTTACACTGTTTAGCTAACTAGAGGTGAATTGAATGGGAGTTGAGCTGCGTCAGAAAGTGTTTAGTTGATTTTTAGGGCCAAACATAAGGTTGAATAGTGTTGTGTTGTATTTATTTGAGTTAAGTGGATTAAAGTTGAGTGGGATTGAGTTAAGTAAGGATTAACTTAGATGTGGTTGACTTTAAGAGTCATTAGTTACATTGAAACAGGCTGAATAGGGATAAAGTCAAATAAGGCTGAAATCAATGGATTTTTACCCTAATTGAGTTAATTTAAAGGAAAAGACTTGAATATGGTCGAGCTGACTACGGTTGAATCGAAATAGGGTGTAAAAGCGAGGGTTGAGCTGAATGTGCGTTTAATTGATTAGAGCTGAGATGCGCTAGGGTTGAGTTGAATTAGGTTGAGCTAAATGGAATTGACTCAAATGGGGCTGAGCTGCATAGGCTTCAGTTGCAATGGATAAAAAGGAATAATAAATTTAATTTTAGACAGGTAAACTGGATATACATCCTAATCTTATTATGGAATTTCATAATATTTGATGGAACACACTTGTTTTGCAATCTAAACGCCAGAAACAGGATAGAACCTACACGAGTCGAAGTAACGGCTTCAAAAGACTCAATTTTAAATTCGCCTAAATTTCTAGTCATAAAAGAAAATAAATTCGAAATTGAGCTGTATAAGGCTTTTTAAAATACAAAATAAGCTTCCGGTAAGAAAAAACATCAATTTGAAGTTGAGCTACCGTATGAAAATTTCATAAATTAAAATTAAACTTAAAAAAGACTAAGAACAATGTTTAATCAAGGTGCATTAGCATTTTTACGTTATGGTGGAACACTTTTAAGCTTTTCTATAGTCAGGAAAAGCATCATGTCTGAGACGTCTGAAGAATAAAAAAAAATACCTTAAAAACAAAGGAAGCAGCAATGTTTTTGTCCAGGCCAAGGAACTATTTTTACAAGCTGGTAGAGTATTTTCAGTCTGTTTTAACTTTTGGTCTGAAAAACGTTGGAGTCAAAGTTGAACTGTTAGTACATTTTAGCAATAAAATATACAACTAAAAAAGTTTAACACCAATATTTTTGAAGCCCGTGTTAACTGCTTTGTTTTTCTAGGATTAAAAAAAAAAATTTAATTGAAAGTAAAGAGCAACATTAAAACCTAAAATGAAACTTAAATGAATTTAAATTACGTTTAAAACCTAAAATGTCAAGAGCAACATACAACCCCCCTCTAATACGTAGTATTTTCTTTTTACTTTTAATATTGTTTTAACTGTTCGCTTTAAGTTTTAATGTTGCTTCTTACTTTCAGTTAAAAAAAAGTTTTTTTTTATTAAACTTCTGACTTTTTAAGTATTTCCGGGATATGTGAATCCACCTCCACAGAAAATTTCCCCTCCCCACAGAAAGATTGTGTAGGCAATTCAATCCCTGTTAAAATCTACCCCTAGAAAATCACCCTTAACATCCCCACGCTTAAAATTGAATCAGCAAAGAGACAACAAAACAAGAAAGAAAAAAAGAAATTCCTATAGGAATTCTAGAAAATCTCCCCAGCATAAAATTTTTTTCTGGAAAGTTCACTATTCAGATGCATCCCTCCCCGCGGAAAATTCTCCCAGCGAAAAATCCACCCAATAGAACATTCACACCCTCCCCCACAAGAAAAATGCACGCATACTTCACAATGACAAATACTATATGTAACAATGATGAATTTTTACAACTTAAAGACCTTTCCTCAAGGACTGCAGGGATTCAACGGCTATTTTTAAATTTTGATCAGACAATTTTGAAAAAAAGGGGCGTAAGAGGGGGCCTAGTTGCCTTCCAACCATTTTCGTCACTTAAAAGGGCACTAGCATTTTCAATTTTCGTTCGAATATAACTTCTCTCAATATTCTAGAACCCTTGGGTCGGTACGATCTCCCTTGAAAAAGAACGCAATCGTGATGATTTTTTTTTCTGGCAAAAGCTAAAAATTCGACAATTTTTACAGAAAGGAACTCTCCAGTATGGTTTTCGGATGCACTGAATCAGATGGCGTGATTTTTATTACGATTCTGCGACTTTTGGGGGATGTTTCAACCTTTTTTAAAAAAAAAAAATAGGCGACTTTTCTTAGGCTCATGAACTTCGATGGGTACTATTTAACTTGACGGATGCTATACATTTGTAATCAGCATAATTGTCAGATTCTGTTGATACATTTATTAATTCCAAAATCCTGAACTTTCAGTTCAGAAAAATTCAACTGACAAGTATCAATGATACAAAAATATTAAAAAAATAAGGGCAACATCAATGTTTTTACCGGGCCAAGTAACTGTTTTCACGAGCTGGTAGACTAGAAATAAGTTTGGTTTGATGTTTTAGTCTGAAAAACAATGAAGTTGAAGTTAAACTCTAAGGACTTTTTAGTGATATAAAATAAAACAAAAAATTTCCAAGGCTAAATATTTTTCGGGCTAGTAGATAATTTAAAATTTTTAAGAACTTTCAAATATGAAAAAATAATTGCTAATCTGGAGTCACCATGCAACTGATTTATAACACTACAAATAGAAGATTAAAAAAAAGAGTCAACAGTAATTTTATTTGAGGGCAAGTTACTATTTCCATTTTCAAAGCTAAAATAACAGTAATATAAAAATAATTGTTTAACAATACTTAAGCAAGGTCCATATTTTGAAAGTCTCAGACCTTGTTGGGACCCATCCCAAACAAGGTGTCAGAAGAATTGCTTCTCAATGATGGTTATATTTACAATAACAACTGAAAAATTTAAAGGAACCTATTGCCATAATCCACTTCAGTCGACAGGTCCGAATTCAAATTTAATAATGGTGTACGGTCTGTTAGTTTAAAAGGCCTCTCCTTCAGTTCCAGAGCCTTTATTAAAGCAAGCCGATCTTTTTTGGTAGCAAGCCCCCCCAGTTCCATAAAAATAGGTATTTCAGTTCTGAATCACATTGAAACCTACATCTCAGTCACTTTATATAAAGGATGTGTTGTTGCAACTATACTGTGATTCTGCAAGTATTCGGTGCCTGACGAAGTTCCCTCTAAAAAAAATTGAGATGACAAAATGTGCATAAATGAAGTGAAAATTGAGATGACGGGACCCATTGCACAGCTGTTGAACAGAGTTTTAACCTTTTTATATGGAAAAGAAATGACAATTCATCTTCTATATGCTTCTTCAGACACACGCCATTCATTATCCCAATATTTTTTTTTGTATTTTTAACTTAATTCGCTTAATAATTTTTGGTAATTTGTTGCTACGGAGCTGTTGCTTGAGTGCTCATCTTCAAACTTGCGATTTTAAGTTAAAGTCAGTTTTAGGTAAGAAGCACTCTCTTTAAATTTTTTGGCAATCGTCCCCTTCCTTTTCACAAGAAATCCATCGGTATGCGCTATACTTGTCAGGCACCCTTTCTTCAGAGGTACTAAATAAACAAGATCTTAAAAAATTTTAATGCATAATTGATTGATGGGAGCAACAAATCAAGCCATCTCCTCTTTTCAGTCCAAAATGGCCAACCGAGGATTTGCCTGGATGCTCGGATTCATAAAAATTCTTTTAAGTTCTTCTATATCAGAAGAGACGCAACAATTGCAAAGCCTAGCAGTACATTATCAAGCACACGACGACTCTAAAAGACTGAAAAAGGTTTTTAAAACGTTGGAAAATAATAAGACTTGTGCAATTTCATCAAAATTGTATATGACCTTACCTATAGCAATTATGCTTAAATTTATTGTATGATCCTAAAGATGGTAAGACACCCATTCCAACACTGTATGCAAAGAAAATTTGTGAAAATCCATCTATCCAAGGAGAAGCAGTTAATAAGAGGTCCCATTGTGGTGTAATGAATGCTAGCATCCCCACGTCAGCACCAGGTAAGGTCACAGCTCTTACGAGAAGAACAACAATAATCACATATGGGAATAAGGCAGTGAACCAAATAATCTAAAAGAAAAGGGGATATGTCTAGATTAGTGGGAACGGCTTGCATTTTAAACAAGAAGAAAAAATGGCAAAACTAGGTAGATGAAATGGCAGAGAAGGAGGAACAGGGAAAAAGAGAGAAAAAAGATACAAAAAGGGTTGGAAAGTAAGGGGAAAAGAGAAAGAGAAAAAAATATTACAATAATGTACATAGGTCAGATGTGGCCGTGTCACGATTTATTTCTAAATAATGTCGGAAATTTTCCAACTTTCGGAAAGTCGGAGTTTCGGAGAGTCGGAATTAAATAAAGTTGGAAAGTCGGAAATTAAAAAAAAGACAAGCAATAAAAATAACTATATTGCGTGTGCTTTAACTGGGCATACGCGAAGCGTCTCTTGTTTGAAAGCTAACGAGAGTTTTGTGACAACAGAACTTAATCTTTGACGAAGTATTAAGAGAAGCAAACTCTAAATATTGATGACCATTTTGCATACCTATTTAATAGCGTGTTTGGGCCTGCCTTACCACTATTTTGAAGGCCTTTCAAATTATAACATACACTAAACTGTGGCCTACTATCAAGCATCTGGATGTTCCTTACTTAATGGATCCTTGGCGTTGATCTCGATATATCCCTACTGAAAGTTCCTTTGAATCCGTTAGAGGAATGCTTTTATCTTGCCTTATAAATAAGAGAAGCATAGTTTTAATGTTGAAAGCTTCTAATTCTGATTATTGCTATATTTTCAAAAACAAAAATAAACATGTTTTCGAAAGGCTGAAGCCCTAAATGTCTTGATGCCAAGATAAAAAATAGGAAAGCCAATTGAACCGACCGAAGATTTGTTTGTCGTTTAATACGATGGGTTACAAACACCTTTCATCTAACACCTTTTGAATTACAGTTGTCAATAATTTTCTGGTTGGTTCAAGTTTTAAGTTTCTGACTAGGTTTCTGAGTTGTCCGAGAAACTATTTAAACATTTATTACATATTTGTATAAATTGGAAGCATAAGCATCCATCCCACAGAACGTGCTGTTTGTGCTGAACGTGCTATTAAACTTCAAAAAAAAATATATTGTAAAGAACACAGCAGATGAACAATATCAGACCATTTAACACAAGGCTATAAAAATTTTACTGTCTTGGAAACCTTTCTTAGACCTTTCTAATGTCCTATTTACCTTTCCACTGTTGTGAAGACCTTTCCATATAATAAGATAGACGAGGATCCAGCCAATTATCAAGCATCCAAATATTTCCCATTGAATATTTCCCAGATCATCAATTGTTTCAGTTCGCTGAAGGCACCGTCGACTGAAAATAAATTTGTTATTTTAGAAAAATAGAAAACGTAGCCATTCAAGATATGTACCGGTACGTTTTCTAGTTAAACAGGATTGATTTGACCAATTATCTTGGTTTTAGTGGGTGTAAACGGTAGAGTGGGAGTGTGGGGGTGTGTAAATGAGAAAAAAAAATGACTTTTTCAATTGAAAAAACGGAAAATGTAGATAAATTATACTAGATAATACCTGATAAACCCTAGAAGAAAGTTGAGTATATTATGAAACATTTGAAGCAAGTGTAATTTTGGATGATTGGAGGCCTAGATGAACCCCTCCTTCCTATATTTTCTCAAAAGTATCGACACGGGGGATATTTTGGGTATATTTTTTCCCAGGGGAGGTGACTTCTTGAGTTTGACGATTATCCTTTTCATGTACTATTACTACTACTGCTGCTCATAACTCATCGTAGCACTAAGCCCCCTGAGGCCAACACAGCTACGCACACTCCTCCTCCAACCCAATCTATTCAAGGCTTCCCTCTTTAAATTCTCCTAGGAAGTTCCCGTTTCCTTTAAATCTTTATTTATGAAATCCTTCCACCCCAAACGAGGAGGACCTGCTTTCTGTCCAGCCCCAGATGGTTGGCCGAAAAGGACAATCTTTGGCAATCTGTCATCCTTCATCCGCAGACCGTGGCGTAGCCACCTCAACCTTTCTTTCATTTTAGCCCTATAAAACGGTATTGAGCACTATTTGTCATACAAACTACTGTTTGAAATACGGTCAGTCAGCCGGGTGCCCAGAACAATCTGTAGGCAATTTCTCTGGAAAACATCAAGTAAATTTTCATCCGCTTTTCGGAGCGCCCATGCTTCAGAACCATATTTGACTGCTGTCATCATCAATATTCTAATATTCTAATCTTGGTTTGCAGACTTATCTTCTTATTCTTCCAAACATTTTTAACTGTGAAAAAACACCCTCAGCCATTCTACTTTTAACATCTTCACCGCCCCCATCTTCACTTACTACCAAGGTAAGCGAAGTTGCCCACCTGATCAATCTTTTCGGTACCCAACGTCAACTTTTCATCTTCAGTTATTCCTAGCCTTGATGACATAGTCTTCTTCACATTAATTTTCAAACATATTCTTGCACACTGAGCTCGCAAAATCTCTAAAATTCATTCACTTTGCTCACACTATCATCTAATATGCTTAAATCATTAGCATAATCTAAGTCCAGGGGAGTTTTTCTTCTCCGTTTGATTCTGTGGCTTCGAATTGCCTTTCCTATGCTCCTTGAGACAATGTCCATTAGAATTATCTGAAATAGAACACAACCCTGCTTAACTCCTGATTTAACACAAAACCGAATGCAAACCTCATTTTCTACTTTAACCGCAGCAGTATTATTCTCGTACATAGCACAAATAACTTTAATGTGTTTGTCTGGTATACTATTTGAGGATAAGACTTTTGTTAAAGCTCTTCTATCAACAGAATCGAACGTTTGCTCATAATCTATAAAACTGAGGACAAAAGGTATTTGACAATGAAGGCACTTCTTGATTATTAACCTAAGAGTGAAAAATTGGTCGACACATCCTCTACCTTTCTTCAAACCGTACTGTTCTTCCCTTAAAACCTTGTCTACAACATCCCTCAGTCTAAATAGTATCATATTACTTGTTAATTTGCTTCCTACAGAGGCCAGACAAAGGCCTCGATAATTACGACACTCACTTTTGTCACCTTTCTTATACAATGGTTTAATTAAAGTTTTCTTAAAATCATTATGTACTTCCCCTTTTTCAAAAATCATATTTATAACTTCAGTAGCTTATTTCTAACCAGCTTATTTCATGTAGTAAGTACTGAAAATAATTCTGCTAGTAAGACTAATCAAAATCCATTGTATATATTCTAAGATATTATGGTAAACTACTTAAAATTCAGGATCTCTCCACGTCAATATATCATTTAATACTGGTTCTGTGTTGCCATCTGATTTTGGGTGGCTAAAGTTGGTCTGATCACGCATATCTTGCAATTTTGTCGTATTGTGTACAGGATATGGATTTTTGAAAAAGTTTACCAAAATCGTAGGATGCTCCATTAACTATGTTTTCCTCACATTTCTAAATTCTTGGTTTGTAGGATAGAATTATAGTGCATAGTTTGTATTTGTGTTTTGTTAAACATTTCTGGCTGCAGATTTTCTATGGATCCTGCAACGTCAAAATTATTTACTCTTGCTGGCAAGGCCTGGTGGAAATTTTGCCATGAGGAAGATAAAGTTACCATCTGTAAGGTGGTCAGTACAATCGATCTAGACAGAAAAAAAAAACAAAGCTGAACTTTCTCCACGCAAAAGCCAGGGTTTGTCCAATGCTGTCATCTCGTAGGTATGCAGTTACACATTACACCCGGAATGGAAAATAGGAATAATTCTAAATTTTGACTTACTCCCAGAACTGCTCTACTGAAGACACGTTAAAAAAATGGGTTTCGTTAGGAACTTGAGCTTCATCTAACGTTGTCAAGTAACACGTCGATGGGTCATTCCACCATCCACCTAAAATAACGCTCATATTAAAATGGTGCAGGTTTTATTATAAATAGGACAATAGAAATATTGTGAGAAGAAGTATTTTCTGGAAAATCTAAATTTCCGAAATATTGTGTTTAAAAAACAATTTTAAAAACGATTTTTAATTAGGCCTACAACCGTTTCAGATTTATCAAAATATTATAATGAGCGTTTTTGTTATTACTTCTATTACTTTTGTTATTTCCCTTTGTTAGTAATACTCCCTCCTTATGTCTTTCTTAAGCAATTCCTGAATTTGCTTAGATTGCCAAGTATGTAAAACAAGGTGGCAGCAAAAAAATGTCATGTTAAATTAATTATTCAATCTATATATCAGTTCGAATACTTTTTGTGTTTTAATTATTTTTAGTGAACAACCTACTTACCACATACTTGCCACGTTCTTACTTGTTCTGTTAAATTATGATAAACAAGTGGGAATTTTCTATTTTTCTGCAAAATTCACCCAGAAACTCTTTTACTATTCCTAACTGAACTTCTTTAGAGTCCTGAAGCCGATCTGTTTTAATATTGTGCAATTTCACATAGTTTTTAATTGCAAGTTGTTTTTATTTTAAGCTTTAAATCTTGAATTGTCTTAAATTTTGTTTCGTATATAATTGAACAATTTAAATCCAAATATATTGAATTATTTATAGTTTCACTTGTTTTCTGCTTATATTTATCGATATTATACTTAAGTAACAATAGAATTTAATTGATGTAACCAAATATATTTGTAAGGAACGGACCCTAAGCAAGGATTATAAGCAGCTTTCCCAAATGTAATGTCGTATTCATCAACGTGGCCGGAGGTGTTCCCTTTCCGTGATGCCCGTGGAAGTTCAACCCTTACCACTTTCTAGGAACAAGATGAAACTGATAATATAGGAAAACAAATTTAAAAGGACAAACCAATGTTGCTGTTGTGAGCAAATGACACAAAGAATTTTTTGCGATTGATGAATCTGAGCCAATGTCTGTCCTACGTTGTTAATGCAGTCAGGCTTTTGTATTAAGGAGCATAGAAAAAAGAGAGAAAAAACTTACTACATGTGTCCCATGGTAGGTCCGGTATTGCCACAAAAGATTGTATGAAATACCACAATGTCCAAGAAATAATGACACAGTAATACATGTTGATATACGACACCATTAGGGTTGAGGCAAATCCAACACCTATAAAATAAAATAGTTAGAGGGAACAAGCCATAGGAACTAATTTAGGGGGCTGAATCCCAGATTCAGCTAAATTTATGACCTTTATTGTTCTCTTTCCCCCAGAAAAAGAGCATAAGTAGAAACTGAAAGAAATTAAACCACACTCAAGCAAAGGAGGAGACCAGCACCTTATCAGTCAGCGCAGAAGTATAAATATATATATATATATAACGAGTACGGCCATTAGATCCATCAAAATATTTTAAAACTTGAACACGGCAGTGATGGCAATTGGAGTATACAGCTCTTTTCTCGTTCTTGTATTGTAATTGTGGTAATCAGACTTAACATGAAACATGCCTGAGGAGCATAAGGACAAATCAATATCATTATATTTAAACATAAATAGAAGGTAATTGAAATCCCGTCAGCCAGCAGATGGTAAGATTTTTTGCCGTCCATATTCCACTCTGACAGAGTCAATAAAAGATTTTTTGCAGTTCGCATTATTTTGGAGAACTATAATTGGATTCACTAGCAACGGGTACCTCCCTATCCCCACCGAAAAGCAATATAAAATGTACGTATACATTATAGAGAAATACAGCCAATATTAAAATGCGATGTGGGACAAAATGTCTGAATTTTCTAACTATTTCTATATTGCTTGCAATGTAGATAAATTTAGCAAGTAGGGTCATAATCAATAATACTTGGCTACTACATTCACGGTGGGTATAAAAAGCTCCTCCCATTTAATGTCCCATCAACGACCCAGTGCATATTTGTCAGTCACTGAATAATGGTCTGAATTTATAATACTCATAGTTGCGAAAACAGAAAGAAAAGTGGTGAGTCGGCGAAGTGGTTTGCTACTATCCCATCTCACAGGTATGACTTGACAAAGTGACCTAGACTTAAAAGCGAAATTTGACAACAAAAGGAGCCAATTTTTGCAAAGGTTCTAATTATTCAACAGCATTAAAATCAAGATTATCCTTCGGAAGTGATTTAGTATAAATAAATTTACATTATTTGAAAAGGAAGAAAATTATGCGACAAACATGCTTCGAATATGCTTCTGACTTGCGAGTAATGAGTGTCCAAACTCGAGGATAAGTTATAACAGATATGCCAGCTCAAGTTGCATTGTAGAAAAACCCAGGCGCCCCAAGGTAACCAACGATCTAAAGGTAAAATTTACTTTCTTTACTAGGTTTGTAACATGTGGGCTAAAAAGAAGCATGAGCTAAAAGTGACACCGTGTTTAGCTGCGGTTGAGATAATTGGGTGCAAACGGTCAGGATGGGAAAGATCACATTCCAAATGGTTGGACCTCATCATTTTTGTTTTATTCTCGTTAATTTTCAGTCCTTAAGAGTCACACTGGCCGACAAAATTTGATAACTGGTCACTAATAAATTGTGGAACAACTTGGTGCTTGTTCACTCGGTATTTACCAGCATGGATAAGTCATCAACGTATTCAAAACGATCCTCAGCTCCTGAATCACGTAATATATCTCCGCTAGAAACATTACGGCTGCAATTTTTGGACCTTGAGGTGCACCGTATACTATTTTAGCCCATTCCACGTTTTGACCTTCCGGGAAAAGTGCATAAGCACGCCGATAAGGTCCGCGAACAAAATTAGTAATAAACATTAAAAAATGATATTTTGAACCCATCGCCCTGAAGTTTTTGGCAGTGGTAATATAAAAGATTAGGTCAAATTTTATTCTCGATAATCAGCTGAAAACAACCCCACAAAAGAGTTGTATTTCTATCTAGCCAATCGGTTATTAGGTGGAATAGTCTTACTAAATAAAAAGTAATGTTGCTTCCTTTCAGACAACTATACTGAAAAGGGCTAAGGGGAGGGCTAATTTGAGAAAGAAGTTTGTGCTAAATGAAAGGTTCAGTCCCCATTTGGCGAGGTTAGGAGTAATTGAGATCGACCACAACTGGTTACAAGATTTTTGGCCTTTGACTATGGGTATAGCTCGTGCGTATGCCTTCTCCCAAGCACGAGGACATATTTGTTGCTTAAAACACCGGTAAATTGTTGAAGTGAGGATATTAGCTAAGAGAACTACATATTTAATCAGTAACTTTGATGGATGTTCTGCAGTGTTATTTTTCAGCTACTCGATTTCCGTGAAGACCGAATATTTTGCAACTTCCAAAATCTGTTCTTTGGAAGAATCTCGAAAGAGTATTTCAATCTCACAGTCGTTGATGGAAGGCCAAGTGGTGCAGATTGTAACTGCGGCAAGTGGTATTTACAACCGAGAGTACAGAACATTATAGTTTATTGTAGAAGCATAGTCACGTATGAGTAGGCCTTTGTGTTGCTGCTTTTATTTTTACAGTTAACGAAAGTCTTAAGCCAGTGGTTGCAAATTATCAGGACGAGGAGGACTTAAAAATAAATATAACGACCTCGCTTCGTTTTTGGGTGGCAAAAGAGGTCCCAGTCCACAGAATAGCAGGTTTCCGGTATCCTCTCCATAAAAAAGCAATTCTACAGTTTTATTCAACAGCAGAGTGGCTGTTGATTTTATCTTATTAAAAAACATAAACATATTACACATATTAAACATATTTAAACATATTATATATGTTTGTTTATTTTATATTATGTATTCTAGCAATTTGCCAGAATAGTATTCTTTCCCCAGTCAGAATGCTATCTTGTGAAAATTTTTAGATTGTCAATCTTTTTAGGATTACCAAAACCACATTGATACGCTCCCGGTTATAGAAGCCATAATGGGGTACAATGGCATATTCTCGTACGTATTTACAGTCTATAAAAAGGAAGGTATTATAGATCACTTTTATAGTCATATTAACAGGTATAAAGTTTTGCATAGATGGCACTAGATATTGGGGTCAAGGTTAGTGGATGAGCTTCAGAAGTTGCACTTTTTGTTGAAATTTTTCATATTCTCTTAACTCTTCATTCTGATCAATATAGAAGAGGGAATTATCCCCTTGCTTATAAGTAATTAAATAAAAAAAAACAAGTTTCTTAACTGAAAGCAAGGAGCGACATTAAGACTCAAAACGAACAGAGATTACTTCGTATATGAAAGGGGCTGCTTCCTCATCAACGCCCGACTCTTTACGCTAAAGTTTGACTCTTTCTCTCAACTCTTCTTTTTAAAACAGTAAAAAAAAAAATAGCGTAAAGAGCGGGGCGTTGATGAGGAAGCAGCCCCTTTCAAATACGAATTAATCTCTGTTCGTTTAAAGTTTTAATGTCGCTCCTTACTTCCCGTTCAAAAAAAATTGTTTTTTTTATTTGATTTCTGAACGTTTTAGAATCAATGCATATTTTGACTTTGGCTCAGCGCAGAGGAATAATGAAAACAAAATTTGCATAGGCTATTTATTTTTTTTGGCTAAATGGCTTTCTCATAGTTTTGATCGAATGATTTTGAGAAAAATAGGACCGGGGGAGGAAGCCCAGTTGCCCTCCGATTTTTTGGCTACTTAAAAAGGCAACTAGAACTTTTATTTTTTCACGAATGTTTTAATTAGCAAAAGATATATGTAACTTATAAATTAGCTTACGTAACGAACTTTTGTATTCTCATGTTTTTATTACATATATGAGGGGTTCACCCCCTCGTCAGTACCTCGCTCTTTGCACTAAAGCTTAAATTTTGTCCCAATTCATTAAGAATGACCCCTGAATCACAAAAGCCGTAGAATAAATAGTTAACATTACTAAATATACTTTAGCGTAAAGACCGAGGTATTAGAAGGAGATGAGCCCCTCATATACGTAATAATTTCTGTTCGTCTTAAGTTTTAATGCTGCCCCTTACTTCCAGTTGAAAAAAAAACTTTTTCATATTTATTTTTTCATTGTTTTTTTTTTAAATAATGCTTGAAAATCCTGCGCTCCCTTCATGGAAATTTTCCTCCCCCTTGACAAATTCCTCGATAGAAAGTTCCCCCAGCATATCCCCCTCTTCTCAACCCGCTCCCTCCAACCAAAATATCCCCATGAAAACATCTTTACGCTTCCCAGTAACCATTACTGTATGTGAGCACTGGTCAAAGTTTGTAACTGATAGCCCCTCCCACGGGAACTGTGGGAGGGGGGGGGGTAAGTCGTACCCAAAGGCATAGTTATAAGGTTTTTCGACTGCACTGAATAAAATGGCTATCTCAGAATTTTGATCTGTTGACTCTGGGAAAATAATTAGCGTGGGAGGGGGCCTAGGTGCCGTCCAATTTTCTAGGACCACTGGGTCGATACGATCACCCTTGGAAAAAAACCGAAAAAACAAAAAAACAAACAAGTAAACACGCATCCGTGATCTGCGTTCTGGCAAAAAATGCAAAATTCTACATTTTTGTAGATAGGAGCTTGAAACTTCTACAATAGGATTCTCTGATACGCTGAATCTGACGGTGTGATTTTCGTTAAGATTCTATGACTCTTAGAGGGTGTTTTTCCCTATTTTCTAAAATGAGGCAAATTTTCTCAGGCTCGTAACTTTTGATGGGTATAACTGATCTTGATGAAACTTATATATTTAAAATCAGCATTAACATGCAATTCTTTTGATGTAACTATTGGTATCAAAATTTCATTTTTAGAGTTTTGGTTACTTTTGAGCCGGGCCGCTCCTTACTACAGTTCGTTACCACGAACTGTTTCATTTGAAGACTAAATTGGGTGCTATCATGTAATATGGATGCTGAGTTACTCTTGGATCCACAAGTATGTGGGAAATTTTTCATTATTAAACAAAATATTTCATTCCAATGGATAACTGGAAAGAAGTAGGAGATGAGCCGGGGCACCCTTCAGGAACAATATTCGTCTAATGACCCCCATTACCCTTTGAAGAATAAAAAAAATAGTAGTTATTAAACTTAAAACCCATAGCTATTTCTAAGGTTTTTCAGATATGGCGTTTTAATAGCCTGTATGTAGATAGTGTCTTTTGATCTAGTTTAACATTCCTCTCAACACACTTACAACTATTTTTTAATCCTTCAAAGATAATCGGAATCATTACACAAATGTTGTTCCAGGAGTCTCCTGAACTTATTTTGTCTCAATCTAGTCACAGAATGTAGTATAATATTTTAAAGGACTGTACAATGAATTGCTTCTCCAATAACTGTGGGACTATCAACAACTCAGCACCCACATTGTATGATTATCCCCAATGTAGTCCTGAGGTGAGGTGATAAATCTCTCGTCTATATTGATCAGCATGAAAAATTAAGAAAATAGGAAAACCTTGGACCAAAGATTTTCTGATGCTCACATCCATTAATAGGACTGTTTAAGTCGTCTGAAATGACTTCTTTTTTTATGGACTGCAAATTCGCATGAAAGTGTTTCACCGCACTGCAAACTATTGTGACTTCTGAAACTGTGAGTCTGTGCGTATGGTTACTAGTGTTTCACTGAATCTAAAGTTTTCCGTATATGGGAGGAGACATCCTCCCTTCCGCCTATCCCTAGCTTCCGGTCTTTAAGCTAAAGTTTTATAGTACTTTGTTGATGGCTTTTCTGAGTGCAATGAATGAAGTTAAGGACTAATTGCAAGTGTTCCTTGAAGACCAAATATTTTGCCACTCCCACAATCAATTCTTCGGAAGAATCCCGTACGAGTGTTTCAATTTCACAGCCGTTGATGAAAGGGTAAGTTGTGCCAATTGTAACTGTGGAAAATGGTAGACAGATTGTCTTTTCAAAGCCTTAAAGAGAAAGCATTATGCTATTCAAAGGAAATACCAATCAGTAAGCTCCTACAGTCTTGAGGCACTATGAAAATACTGTCGTTCCATTCCAATTATCTTTCTTTTTATTATCCTTCTTCTTTAAGCATAGGGAGCAAAAATAAGCTTTAGTGTCAAAAACTGGAGGTTAAGGGAAGAGGAGACTGACTTTCCCCCTATGTACAGAACATCTTTTACTCATTTAAGCTCTAGTTAAAGTTTTCTATAACGATTGCAGAGTTGAGTCGGCGGGAGCCCCCTCACATAGAATACTTTCAATTCGTTTTAAGTTTCAACATTGTTGTTTGCTTTCATTCGAAACAATACCTTTTTTCTGTTTAAGCATGCTAAGAACGAGCATAAATTTATATGAATGAATGACTAAAAGAGCCCTAAAATGAAGAAAAGATTCAAGGAACGATGAATTAAAATTTAAATAATAAGAATGACCACTAAAATGGGGTTATACCCACATCGTCCTGGTCTCCAGATTGGTGCCTCATAGCCACTTTGCTAATCAAAAAATATTTTTTACCATTTCATTTGAAACAATTTCATTCGAAACAATTCATTCGAAACGATACCTTTTTTCTGTTTAAGCATGCTAAGAACGAGCATAAATTTCTATGAATGAATGACTAAAAGAACCCTAAAATAAAGAAAAGATTCAAGGAACGATGAATTAAAATTTAAATAATAGGAATGACCACTAAAAAGGGGCTATACCCGCCTCGTCCTGATCTCCAGATTGGTGCCTCATAGCCACTTTGCTAATAACAAAATATTTTTTACCATTTCATCAAACACCCAGCAACGTATGGCTCATATTATCTTTAGTGACTTCAAAGACCCCTCAAGAACAAACTTTGGGGAATATCAAGAACCGTTTTGAAATATTGACTTACTTCTTTTTTATTATTTTGGACTTCCATGTTGCAATATTTGCTTTGTTAATAAACATGTTAAGAAATCCTTCGATACCATCTATGGCGGAGCTCTAAGGCCAATACAAAAAATATATTTGGATTTCAAATAGATATGACTCGTACCTCTTTCTCCAAGTGCATCTATGTAGCCTCTGTTTTCTAAAGACCATTTTGGAAGAGGCTATTTGCATCATTTAAAACCATTACCTTTTCATTGGCGAAGATGAAGTTTCACCAGAAGAGTGACTTCATATCTTTTTTTTCTTATTGAAAATTGATTCACTGAAGTGGTTATCTTGAAGTTTTGCTTCAGAAACTAATTGGGCTTTGATAGTACATGGGATGTTGGAAAAATGGCCCTCTTATTAGCTCCGTCGCTAAAAAGGTGTACGAAGTTTCAGTGTTTAAGAGCAAATGAGCCTTTTCCAAATTTTCAATATCCTCCATTCTATATGATTAAGCCGATAGAAAAGGAAAAAAATGAATAAAAGACTCATCGCTTTCTTCCAATGCCGGTGCGTTGACTATGAATTTTCAAGAAGTTGCTTTGTTCAAATTGATATGAAGCGTTAATAAAATAACATTGAAATAAGACTGAAACCAAATGAAAACATGACGGAGTAGATTGTTCTTTCATTTTGAGGGGTTAAGATTGAAGGCCCTAAGTATTTTTTCCTTCTGCAGACATTCGCGATTTGCAAGAAGTTGGATGGAACACTGGAAGCGCTATTAGCTGTGAAGCATGCAATACCTTGGTTTTGGCCTTCTTTCAAACAGTTCATGCTAACAAAATGTAATTGAAGAGTGACATTTCAAACAGTTCGTGGTAACGAACTGTAAGTAAGGAGCTGCCCATCTCAATAGTAATAAGAAATCTATAAAACGGATTTTTGATACCAATAGCTATGTCAAAGGAATATACTTATTATTTAGAATTCAAATATACAAGTTTCATTAAGTTGGCCTACCCATTAACGGCTACGAGCCAGAGAAAATTTGTCTGATTTTTGAAAAAAGGGGAATCACCCCTTAAAACCCATATAATCTCAGTGAACATCCCCTCATCCGATCCTGCGTTCGCTTGACCTTTGAAACATAAGTGAAACAGACTCAAAATTTGCATTAGACTGACTGACACATGAAGTCGGGAGCGGGCTTTAGCAAAGGATTAAATAAAAAAAAATACAAGTTTTTTCAGCTGAAAGTACGGAGCAACATTAAAACTTAAAACGAACAGAAACTGTTACGTATATGAAGGGGATTGCCCCCTCCTCAATACCTCGCTTTCTTCGCTAAAGTTTTTTGACACTTTTGAAAAAGTTTACTTTTTCAAAAAAGTTACGGTTTTTATGGAAGGGCTAGTTGTATAAACTTTAGAGGAGGCTCATTTAATTGGACATTAAAAGCTCTAGTTCGGTTTTATGAGTCAAAAGTGATAAAGGGCAGCTAGCCCCCCCCCCCCGCTTGATGCGCTTTTTCCCCAAACCTTCTGATAGAAATTATGAGATAGCTATTTTGTTCAAACAAATCCAAAAAACATATAACGAAGCCTCCAGGGTTGACATAACCCACCAGAGCTGCGGTGCAAGGGTTATAATTTGTGCCCTGGGAAAAATAAAGTTTTTATGGAATGGGTGGTCGTATTAAATTCGGGTTGGGATGGTTTGATTGGACGTTGGAAGTCATAGTGCCCTTTTTGACGGCGAAGTTAATTGGAGGGCAGCTACCCCTCATACCCATCATTTCACAAAACAAATATCCAATCAAATTTTGAGATATCTATTTTATTCAGCATTGTTGAATATCCATTACTTATGTCTTTGGAGATGTCAGCCCCCCAACAACCCTGGAAAATACTCTATTTTCTAACATCCTCAAAGGGAAACACAACCCCCATCCCCTCTTAAGACCATATCAAAATTTGTACTTCAGGGGGAAAAAAACATAAATGACCTTGAATTGTCAGTTTGATATACGTATTTTAATCTTTATTCCCTAAGGCCTTAGTAATTTTTTATTTATTCGAGTCAAAAAGTGAAAAATTTAATACATAATTTGTTTTAAGTAAATTTCAGATTGTTTTCTGGTCTTGAGGATGCATGGGGGTTGTAAGCCCTTCTCATGTCAATTTCTACTCCTTTTGAGTTTGACTCGGTCATTTATTGTAATTCCTGTTCGTTTTAGGTTTCGTATATTTATTGATGGTTGTTTGCGGTAGTTTTACGCTTTGAAAATTACTTGTCTTCATTTCTGCTTATTATGGCACTTATTATTAACCAAGTGACACATAGCAATCGCAAATTCTGTCGGTCTATCTGTCTGTCGGTCTGTCTGTCGGTCCCGGTTTTGCTACTTTAGGCACCTCCAGGTAAGCTAGGACGATGAAATTTGGCAGGCGTATTAGGGACCGGGCCAGATTAAATTAGAAATAGTCTTTTCCCGATTTGACCATCTGGTGGGGGGCAGTAGGGGGCCCGTTAATTCGGAAGAAATAGAAAAATTGAAGTATTTCTAACTTACGAACGGTTGATCAGATCTTAATGAAATTTGATGTTTGGAAGGATGCCGTGTCTCAGAGCTGTTATTTTAAATTGCGACCGGATCTGGTGACATTAGGGGGGGGGGGAGGGGGAAACCTAAAATCTTGGAAAACACTTAGAGTGGAGGGATCGGGATGAAACTTGGTAAACAATAAGCAGAAGTCCTAGATACATGATTGACATAACCGGAACAGATCCGCTCTCTTTGGGGTAGTTGGGGGGGGGTTAATTCTGACAAATTAGAAAAAATGAGGTATTTTTAACTTACGAACGGGTGATCAGATCTCAATGAAATTTGATATTTAGAAGGATATCGTGTCTCAGAGCTCTTATTTTAAATCCTGACCGCATCTGGTGACATTGGGGGGGGGGAGTTGGGAGGGGGAAACATAAAATCTTGGAAAACACTTAGAGTGGAGGGATCGGGATGAAACTTGGTGGGAAAAATAAGCACAAGTTCAAGATACAAGATTGACATAATCGGAACGGATCCGCTCTCTTTGGGTTAGTTGGGCGGGGGGAGTTAATACTGAAAAATTTGAAAAATGAGGTATTTTTAACTTACGAATGGGTGATCGGATCTCAATTAAATTGGATATTTAGAAGGATATCGTGGCTCTAAGCTCTTATTTTAAATCCCGACATTGGGGGGAGTTTGAAGGGGGAACCCAAAATCATGGAAGACGCTTAGATTGGAGGGATCGGGTTGAAACTTGGTGGGAAAAATAAGTAGAAGTATTAGATGCGTGATTTACATAATTGGAACGGATCCGCTCTATCGGGGGGGGGGGTTAATTCTGAAAAATTAGAAAAAATGACGTATTTTTAACTTACGAAGGAGTGATCGGATCTTCATGAAACTTCATGTTTAGAAGGACCTCGTAACTCAGCTCTCTTATTTTAAATCTCAACCGGATTCAGTGTCATTAGGGGGGGCAGTTTGGGGGGGGGCGGAAATCTTAGAAAATATTTAAAGCGGAGAGATCAAGCTGAAACTGGGTGGGAAGAAGAAAAACCTGTCTAAGATACGTGACTGACATAACCGGACTGGATCTTCTCTCTTTGGTGGAGTGTGGGGGGGGTAATTTTGAAAATTGAGGTATTTGTAACTTACGAAAGGGTGACCAGATCTTAATGAAATTTGATATTTAGAAGGATCTTGTGCTTTAAAGCTCAAATTTTAAATCCCGACCTGATCCTGTGACATTGGGGGGGAGTTGGAAGGGGAAACCAGAATTCTTGGAAAACGTAAAAATTGGGGTATTTTTATCTTACGAATACGTGATCGGATCTTAATGAAATTTGATATTTAGAAGGAATTTATGTCTCAGAGCTCTCATTTCAAATCCCGACCAGATCTTTTGACATTGGCTGGAGTTGGAGGGGGAAATCTTGGAAAACACTTGAAGTGGAGGAATCAGAATGAAGCTTGGTGGATAGAATAAGCAAATGTCCTCGATATGTGATTGACGTAACCGTACTGGATTCGCTCTCTTTGGGGGAGTTGGGGGGAGGGGCTCAGTGATTTGGCGAGTTAGGTGCTTCTGGACGTGCTAGATTATGAATATGATTTTTGAAAAAGGGGAAGTACCTCATGATTTTAGGAAAACCTTGATTAAACCACTTTATAAGAAAGGTGACAAGAGTGAGTGTCATAATTATTGAGGCTTTTTCTGGTCTCTGTAGGTAGCAAATTACTTAGTAATATGATACTTCTTAGACTGAGGGATGCTGTGGACAAAGTTTTAAGGGAACAAAAGTGCGATTTTAGAAAAGGTAGAGGATGTGTCGACCATGTTTTCACTCTTAGGTTAATAATTGAGAAGTCCCTTCGTTGTCAAACACCTTTGGTCCTCAGTTTTATCGATTATGAGCAAGCTTTCGATTCTGTTGATAGAAGAGCGTTAGCAAAGGTCTTATCCTTATATGGTATACCAGAAAAATACATTAAAATGATTTATGCTATGTACGAGAATAATATTGCTGCAGTTAAGCAACTGGTTAGCAACTGGTTTTGTATTAAATCAGGAGTTAAGCAGGGTTGTGTTCTACCCCCCTTTATATGGATTATTTTGATGGACTTCGTCTTAAGGAGCACATGAAAGGCAATTGGAGACCATGACATCAAAAGGGGAGGAAAAACGCTCCTGGACTTAGATTATGCTGATGATTTAAGCATATTAGATGAAAGTGTGAGCAAATTGAATGAATTTTTAGAGGTTTTGCGAGTTCAGGGTGCTAGAATAGGCTTGAAAATTAATATGAAGTAGACTAAGTCACTAAGGCTAGGAATAAGTGAAGATGAAAAGATGACGTTGGGTAACGAAAAGATTGATCAGGTTGGCAGCTTCAGTTACCTTGGTAGTATTATATATATATATTTAGTATTATATATATAGTATATATATATATATATATATATATATATATATATATATATATATATATATATATATATATATATTATAATGTTATTTGTCCTAACATTTACCCTTAGCTAAACGTTAAGACAAAGAGAGATGGGGCGCCAGAGTTCCTCTCTATATTTCGTGTATTAACATATAATAATTTCTAACAGTTTTTCGTTTTAATGTCGCTCTTTGCTTTAATGATCATTTGAAAAACAGGCTTTTTGTCGTGTTACAACAGCTTATTTTTTGTCGTGTAAGAACAGCTTATTTTTAATTAAATTTTACAAAATCCCTTTTCAGGCGAAAGAGCGTGGGTCAAAAATAACTATTTGTCACGAGAAACAATAAACTAACGAATTTGGCTAATCATGATCAAAAATAAATTAAAAAGAGCCTTGTATTAAATATACTAAGCTAAAATAAAAATAGTCTTGAGAGTTCAATAGAAGTTACCCTTTACATTTAATAGAATTGCCGATGAAAACATTAGAGGACTAAATAGTTAGAAACTCACCAGACACCCATAGGCATTTACTAAAAAATTTATATTTACACATAAAAAAAAATACTATGACACGAACAGATTAAATTTAAGCTGTATGTAAAAAAAGAAAAGTAAAAAAGAAAAATTAAGACAACTTAATAAATTATATGTGAAAGTCGATCTAAGAAGCAGAAGAACTAAAACGAAGACAATAGAAATATTCATCGGGGAAAAAAAAAATCAAAATTGAAAAATTAACCATAAATTAATTCCAAAGTTAAGAAATGAATAAGATGAAAAATGATTAAAAAATATAAAACAATGAAATGTGCTAAAATAGCAATACGTATATAAAAAGATTAAGCCTCATTGACGTGGAGTTTTGAATGCTGCCTTTTACATAAAACAAAAGTGACTTTTCAGTTGAAGAAAAAAATTGTTCTAAGACAAAAACAGTGAGCGCAAAAGTTTGTTTTTTCAAACGTTGCATCAAATAGCTGCAACGATATGTTAAGTCAATAAAAATATTTGTGTTCTATATTTCTTCTGCATTGAAGGACATACGCTCAGCACTGACAAACCACTTCTGTTGTCGTCTACGAGCGTCTTACGGATTACTTGTTGCCAATAAGTATTGTTGCAACCGTCCTCTCCTTGCCTGGATATACAATGCTTTTACTATTCCCCATCTGCTTGCTTTGGCTCCCTTCTGGAAAATATTCACAGCTACCGAAAAGAAAGCTATTTGTAGCGTATTCTACAGATATGCCAAGTTTCTCCTGCGTCTCCCTCTGTGGCGCAGCAATGGTGACATCTGCATGAGAAGGGTCACCAACCCTTCCATGGCCATAGAGAGAAGAATCTCCAAATTCAGTGCCAATGTTTTAAGAACAATGTTTTCAGACTAATTTTATTTTATGATGTTTGTAGTTGAAGTGTATTTAAATTTTTAATTTTTTTCTCTCTTTTCTTTTTTATACTCTGTCTTTTCCGTTTTTGACGGGGAATAAATTAACAGTAATAATAGTATAAAACCCGTTACTAAAAGGCCTCTAAGGCTAGCTGCCAAAATATCATGATTAGCTTTGAAAGCGTGTATTTAATTATTTTATTTCGTTTGAATGAGTTTATCATCTCACATCATTTTATTTATCAGTCCTGGTTGAACTTGGTTGAAGTATTGATGCTAGACTGTTTTAAAAGTTTTTTGAAAAATATTTTTAGTTTGAAACTTTAGATTTTAATGTAAGTTTCAATTTTTCTTTTGGGTTTTTTCTGTAGCATTGGTGATTTCTTTTTTCATTATAACCAAATAATGCCTGTAGCTTGATTGGGATACCGCGAATTATTCGATACAACCGTCAAAAAATAATTTTAGTTCAAAATAACAAAATAAAATAAAAATAAAGAATAATAATCAAAAACTAATTTTAGAATCTTAATGAATATCACATCATCAGATTCAACGTATTAGAAAACTATACTGTAATGGTTTCAAGCTTCTATGTGCAAAAATGTGAGATTTTGTATGTTTTGCCAGAAAAAAAAATCACGGATGCGTTTCTTTTTTTTCCAGGGGTGATTGTATCGACCCAGTGGTCCTAGAATATCATGAGAGGACTCATTCGAACGGAAATTGCAAGTTATACTGCCCTTTTTAAGTGATCAAAAGGATTGGAGGGAAACTGGGCCCCTCCCCCGCTCCTTTTTACCCAAAGTCGTCCAATCAAAATTTCGAAAAAGCCATTTTGCTCATCATAGTTGAAAGGCCCAATAACTATGCCTTTGGATATAACATAGCCCCCCCCCCAAATCTCCAGGGAAAGGTCTTTAAGTAATAAAATTTGCCCACTTTTACACATAGTATTTGTTACTGTGAAGTATGTATACATTACCGAGAGGGGGGGTGAATTTTGCTAGGAGTTTCTGCACAGGGGGAATTATCTATGGGGAGGGAAAATTCCAGGGCTTGAACTTGTCATGGGAAATCATCCACTGGGAGAACTCACCGGAATTTCTATACATTAAATGTCTTGCTTTCTCTTTTCCATCTCAATTTTACGCGTGGAGTTGTAAAGGGTAATTTTCGAAGGTAAAGTATTACTGGGATTAAATTTTCTAGAGGATATGTCCGTGGGGAGGGGATTTCTCCGTGGAAATGGGGCCAGATTTCATGGCATTACTTAAAAACGATCATGAATAAAGAAGTTTTTGTCCAAAAATACTTTCAACGTTTTAATTTGTGGATCTAGTGAACATAAATATTTATTTCCAGATTGTGGGTATTCGTAATTAACTTGCATACCTGACAACTAAAAATTACCTTGGAACATTGGAGCTATGGTACCAACAAATGTCATACCACCAGAACCTAGGTACTGTCCAGTAGCAACTTCTTGAAAAAAGATGGGTATACCACATAATACCATTGCAATGAAGTAGGGTATCAAAAATGCACCTAAAATATGGAGACAATTAGCAACATTAATTGGCACTCTACCCCAGCCTTTTGTTTGCGATCCTGCAATAGCCTGGTAAGTTGACTGTCCCATTAAATAGCGTACCTTCTTAAATTAGACCAACTCTGCGGAAAACTCTAATTTTTGGCAATTTTGTTCCTGTTTATTCTCTACTTTTCGTCTAGCATTTTAATACAAGTTGCGCGTAAGTCGTTACGCGCCATATTAGTTACGCGCCATTGTAGTTGTGTCCCTGTGTTCCATCTGTGAATATAGATAGATTTATATATGTGTTTCAAACTACGTAAAAATTGCGAATATACAACATTCTTGGCTTTCCCATTGTCTGTGCATATACAAAGCCGTATGTACTAGTAATGACGTCATATGCAAACGCTCTTTTTACAAACAAACAAACATGCATACACACAACTCGTTTTTATATAGATAGATAGATAGATAGATACAATACAAATTAACTGCGTAAAACTTGCGAATATACAACATTCTTCGCTGTCCAATTGTCGCTGCATATAAATAGATTGTCAGGTTTACCGACCCTCGAACATGCAACGTACAATTGTCCATGGGAAAAACAATCAGTATTAAGATCTATACCACATTTTTCTAATGATTGACCTAGAGCTTTGTTAATGGTGATTGCAAATGCTAATCGAATTGGGAATTGCAATCTTTTAAATTGAAAAGGCAGATCCGTTGGAATCATGGGAATGCGAGGAATAAGAACAGCCTGACCCTCAAAAGGCCCTGTCAAGATTGTGGCCTCTATTAGGTTTTCCATTGTTTTTTTTTTTTTTTTACGGCAAGTCGCGTGCCATTGCAAAGCTTTGGTGGGTTGATAAATGTTTGACCAGAGTCATCGTTTTGCAATCGGACACGCATATTTGTAGTTAATTTTAATGTTTTTACGTGTGCCCATAAATTAGAATTTTTCAGGCAAGCATTCATTTCGTCTGCAGGAGTTGATCTAGGTATTATAGGTAATGTTTGCCTGAAATCTCCCGCAAGCAATATTAATGTGCTGCCAAAGGGTTTCGACTTCCCTCGCAAATCTTTCAAGCATTGATCCAGAGCCTCGAGCGATTTTTTGTGTGCCATTGTGCACTCATCTTAAATAATAAGTTTGTATTGCTGCAATACTTTACCCATCCCAGATGATTTGGAAATATTGCACGTGGGAGTTTCTGTAGAATGCAAATTCAGAGGCAATTTCAAAGCGGAATGAGCAGTTCTTCCACCAGGCAGCAATGTTGCGGCTATTCCGGACGACGCAATTGCCAACGCTATATCATTTTTTGATCGAATTGATGCCAGAATCAGTTTTATCACAAACGTTTTACCAGTACCTCCTGGCGCATCCAAAAAGAAAATTTCTCCAACGTTGTTATCGAAACAATGCATTATCGTATCATAAATGTCTTTTTGTTCCGACGTTAACTTGGAAATGTTATTTTGTACATACGACAATAGATCACTCGTACTGTAACTTTGTTCACGATCCAATTCTACACATGTCGAAACACCAGCGATACGGTTAGGTGAAGGCATTCCCAAATCCTGAAGAGGTTTGTTTGCCATTCGTACGCACAAATCTTCTATAATAACTAAAGTGTAGTTATAAATTTCTGATGTAAAATCAAAAATCATATCTGACGTCTCTAACTGTTTTCGATGGAGTATATCTTCGGACATTTTTGACTTATATTTTTCCCATAACTCTGTAGGAGCTGATGGAGAGCAAGTTGTTAAAATGATGCCAAACAATGCACGAATTTGACTTGGGGTTTACGTTTTGCACGCGTCATTGATGCAGTTATCCCAGTGTTGGTCATTCTCCAATAAATTCAGAGCTTGGCATGCACTACGGTAAGTGTCATGTATAGTACCGTTTACAGTTCTCAAATACTCAAAGGATGTCGGACCGGGTACATTCACCAAAAGCAGGCGTAGAAAGAAGCATTCATGTTGATTGGGGTGAACAGTGTAGAGTCTTCCTATCGTGGTATCTTTGAAGATGGTAGGTTGGCCGTCGACTGACTTACCCTGTTTTCGACGTTCAAATACTTTAATTTTAGTATTCCACGTGTAATACGAAGGCACTTCAGTATACAGCAGTTTTTTTTTTGCAAAAGAATTATTTTTGCAAAGCGAAAAGAAAGCGGTTAACTTTGTATCCGGTGGATTCAGGGCTCTTTGTTGCACGTTGGTTTCCGAGAAATAAACACGTTGACCATTCTTTAAATGTACCGCTAAGTGAACAACAGCTGGACTACGTTCATGTATTGGAAATGAAATAATTTGCCAAACAGCTTCATTACTGCTTATGTATCTTCCAGCCTGATATTGTACGATTTCGTCGATATCTTTGATTTCGGGCTGCAGGCCAAAAACTGCCATGTCACTGCCATTGTTGACGTATTTACATATGTATTTGATTGCCTTTACGGAGTTACAGTATTCAACGTTTATGTGTGCATTCAATGTTTTTGATAATAATGGGGAATATGGAACAACCCACTGGTTATCTACTTCGATGGTGGTACCGTTACGCTTCTTTATTATTGCTGTTTTACCGCCATCTTCAGTAGATCTTCTTCTATATTGTGGGTAACCATCATTGCCAGTAATTGTGAATTGTGTTGGATACTAAAAGTCGAGGATATTGCTTTGTGCACCTTCCTTTGGCCATGCATGGTGAATTTTCGTTCAGTACACCGCAAGGTCCATGTATCATATTTTTTACAATAATATCATGTAACCCCTTATCGACATTTTCATCAGGTATTTCAGCAGAAATCACATCATCAATTTCGTTCGAAGTAATTTTTTTATGTAGCCAGATTAGTATATGTGCGTGTGGCAAACCTCGTTTTTGCCATTCCACTGAGTACATCCAGCATCGCACTGACCCAAACACTTCAAGTTTTACTATGTAGTGTATCAGTGATTTCAACTTTTGCCGGAAGACACGGGCCGTAATGTCATGTCTATGAACCGCCGATTGTCCTTGAAGTAAAAGCTGCAGTATCTCGTCCCAAGATTGATTACATGTAAATGTAATAAATAAATCTGGACGACCATAGAGACGAACATACGCAACAGCATCTTGAGCATATTCATGCATATGACGGGGACTACCAGCATATGACGAAGGTAAAATTGTTAATCTTCCAACGTTTGTGGTATTACCGTCATTTATAACTGCATCTCGCAAATGAATGTATTGTTCAGAGCGGAACTTGGTCTGATTCAGGCGGATATATAGCAAATGTTCTGATTGAATTTTAGCATACATATCAACGACGAATTGGTGAAACAATTCACGGCATTTTAAAATATAATTTTCTTCATCCTGCCGAATCATTAGTCTATAGGAATAATAATGCATGGCACTGCATTTCTTATTCATTTCTTTGTTATTGGCGTGATTCATCAGTTTAATATTAAAGTGATAGCCGTCGGCTCCATCCCAAAAAATGATAGGATATTGTAGGGCATCGTAGCATCGATGAGTTTCAGCAATTCTTAACAACTGAGCGTTTCGCTTATGAAGAATAATATCTCGAGGTTAAAACTGATCACCGACCATTACGATTGCCACTTCGTCGATAGTTGGAGCATTGTATCTATGCACATGTTGGCCAGGAGGCGTTTTGTCAGCGGAAATAACAATTTTATGCGTATCAGTAGGCATCAAATCGATGGCTGTTTTGAACAGACGCACTAAATTATTATTTTCGTGGAAAAGATGTTGCAATTGGGAAACGATTGTCCTTTCAACGTTGGGAGAAATTTCGCAACGTGCATTCAATTCAGAATTTCTATCACTGATGAAGTACAATTGTAAAAATTTATGATTCTCGCCTGAGAATGGTAGAAGGGACCCTGCTCTATGATAAATTTGCCCTTTTACTTTGAAAGTAGACATAAATTGAGCTGGATTTTCGATTTGGGCTCCAAACGACGTCATTTGGAAACATGAGTTATATTTTCTGATTTGTGACAAAAAACGCTTAGATTCTGACGTAGTTTCAGTAAGGAAAGTCTTCAATGGCTCTGGTGGTGCAGCCAATAGAGGAAGTTTAACTTTTCCTGAGGCGCAACACATTCCCATTGTTTCACCATTGAATTTCAAGGCCTTGCAATAGGGACAAATTTTAGACATAGTCCCGATTTGAACTCAAGCTATAATCATCGACTGGGCTGTACCTGAATGCCAGGCGATAACTTTCAGGTTGCTCTGATTCCTCGGCACGCTTTCTTTTCTTACTTTCTCTATGAGCAGCAAGCCTGATTTCTTGCTGTTCTTGTGATTCCTCGGCACGCCTTCTTTTTTCACTTTCTCTTTTAGCAGCAAGTCTGGTTTCATGGTGCTCTGGTAGTTCCTCCGCACGCCTTCTTTTTTCACTTCTCTTTTAGCAGCAAGTCTGCTTTCGCGTTGCTCTGGTAGTTCCTCGGCACGCTTTCTGTTCTTTCTTTCTCTATCAGCCTCAAGCCTGTTTCCTTGCTGTTCTTTTGATTCTTCGGCACGCTTTCTTTTCTGACTTTCTCTATCAGCAGCAAGTTTTTTGGCATAGACTCTTTGAGCATCTTCCTAGGCTGTTGCCATTGTAAGTTCATCAGTCATTTTGAAGTTAAACATTAATAGATTTCTACGTGAATGCATGCCTTAAATATCTTTAATGACGTCACCGTCATAACAAAAATGACGACAACTAACTTCATGACGTCAGTCAACACACAAACATGACGTCACCTGACAGACACATCCACAGACAGCTTATTTTTATATATATAGATATATATATATATATATATATATATATATATATATATATATATATATATATATATATATATATATATATATATATATATATATATTATATATATATATATATATATATATATATATATATATTTAACTACGTAAAACTTGCGAATATACAACATTCTTGGCTGTCCCAATGTTTGTGCATATAAATAGATTGTCAGGTTTATCGACTCTTGAACATGCAACATATAATTGTCCATGGGAAAAACAATCTGTATTCAGATCTATACCTCATTATTCTAATGATTGCCCTTGAGCTTTGTTGATGGTGATTGCTAATCGAACATTTCCTGTATCCCTGTCGTCATTTATATATCCCCCTGTGCCCCCCGGCGTCCCCGTTGTTGTTTCCCTGTGTCCCGGTCGTCATTTGTGTCCCGGTGTCCCAGTCTGTAATTTCTCTTTGAGTGTCCCGGTCGTCATTTTTGTCCCGGTCGTCATTTGTGTTCTGGTGTCCCGGTCTGTAATTTCTCTTTGAGTGTCCTGGTCGTCATTTATATTCCCTGTGTCCCGGTCGTCATTTGTATCCCGGTGCTTTGTTGATGGTGATTGCTAATCGAACATTCCTTGTGTCCCGGTCGCTTTCTCTTTGAGTGTCCCGGTCGTCATTTATAATTCTCTTTGAGTGTCCTGGTCGTCATTTATATTCCCTGTGTCCCGGTCGTCATTGGTCCCGGTACTTTGTTGATGGTGATTGCTAATCGAACATTCCTTGTGTCCCGGTCGCTTTCGCTTTGAGTGTCCCGGTCGTCATTTATATTCCCTATGTCCCGGTGTCCCGGTCGTCATTTGTGTCCCGATGTCCCGATCTGTAATTTCGTCAGTCGACAAACATGACGTCAGTCGACACACAAACATGACGTCACTCGACAGACACACAGACAACTTATTTTTATATATGTAGATACTAGCTGATGGGGTGGCACTTCGCGCCACCCCAACACCTAGTTGGTGGGGGCGCTTAGCACCCCCCAAGCCCCCTCGTGCGTATAAGTCGTTACGCACCATTGTAGTTGGGTCCCTGTGTCCCACCTGTGAATATAGAAAGATACATATATATATATATATATATATATATATATATATATATATATATATATATATATATATATATATATATATATATGTATATATATATATATATATATATATATGTATATATATATATATATATATATATGTATATATATATATATATATATATATATATATAGATATAGATATATGTTTTTAACTACGTAAAAACTTGTTAATATACAACATTCTTCGATGTCCCATTGTCTGTGCATATAAATAGATTGTCAGGTTTACCGACTCTTGAACATGCAACATAAAATTGTCCATGGGAAAAACAATCCGTATTCAGATCTATACCTGATTATTCTAATAATTGCCCTTGAGCTTTGTTGATGGTGATTGCTAATCGAACATTCCCTGTGTCTCCGTCGTCATTTATATATCCCCCTGTGCCCCCGTCTTCCCTTTTGTAGTTGTGTCCCTGTTTCCCGGTCGTCATTTATATTCTCAGTATCCCTGTCGTCATTTGTGTCCCAGTGTCCCAGTCTGTAATTTCTCTTTGAGCGTCCCAGTCGTCATTTATATTCCCTGTGTCCCGGTGTCCCGGTCGTCATTTGTGTCCCGGTGTCCCGGTCTGTAATTTATCTTTGAGTGTCCCGGTCGTCATTTATATCTCCCGGTCGTTATTTGTGTCCCAGTGTCCCAGTCTGTAATTTCTATTTGAGTTTCCCAGTCGTCATTTATATTCCCTGTGTCTCGGTTTTTAGTTTTCTTTTTCTCCTTTATTTTTCTGTTTTTTTCCTTTTTTTAGTTTTTTTTTCTTTTTCAGTTTTTAGTTTTTTTAGTTTTTTTTATTAGTTCTTGTTTTTTTTCTTTTTTGTTTTTTTGTAGTTTTACCTTTTTTATTTTTTTTTATTTTTTTTATTTTTTTTGTTTTTAGTTTTTTACCTTTTTTTAGTTCTTTAGCTTTTTTAGTTTTTTTAGTATTTTCTTTTTAGTTTTTTTTTGTAGTTTTTACCTTTTTTAGTTTTTTTCTTCTTTTGTATTAATGCTAAAGCCAAGGTTCGAACCTGGAACCTCTCGGACCTGGAACATAACGCTTTACCAACTCAGCTACTTCGGCTTGAATACATTCGTTTTTGAATTTGTATATGATGTGTCCTGGTCGTCATTTGTGTCCCGGTGTCCCGGTCTGTAAATAAACTTAAAACATATTGTTCTGATATTAAAAAATTTTCGAATTTTAATCCATATTGGAGTGTTTATAATTCACTGCAGGTGATAGATTCTTTAACAATGGTTTCAGCTAAAAGAATTGAGTCTTTCGATTTTGCGACAATGTATACTAATTTATCACTTAATGTAGTGTTTGATAATTTAAAAACTGTTATCAAGAAATCTTTCCTCTTATCTAGTTAAAGGTTCTTAAAAATAGACATTTATAATAAAAAAGCTATATGGACAAATTGCTTTAATACTACAGTTAACTTGAGATGTTACAGCTTGGATATGATTTTTGAGTTATTGGAATTTGTTTTATACAATACTTATATAAGATTTGGGGGTGATTTGGCCAAGCAAATTGTGGGAATTCCCATGTGGGGGGGGGAATGCCAGCCCATTTATATCTGACTTGTTTTTAAGTCAACTAGAATATAAATATATGATGGATAAGAATAATCCAATTAATTTAAAACATGCTTTGTCAAATAATAAAAGATATTTAGATGATATTTTGGTCTTAAATTGTAAGGATTTCATTGATATTTCTAAAAATATATATCCATCAGAGCTTATTCTTGAGCCTAGTCATGGCGCAGGTCATGAAGATCATTTCTTAGATTTAAATATTAATATTTGTGATAATAATAAATTATGTTTTAAAATGTATAATAAAATGGATGATTTTGATTTTGAAGTGATTAGTTTCCCATTCCCTGAAAGTAATATACACTCAAATATCACATATTCAGCGTTTTTCTCACAGTTACTTCGTTATGCAAGGATTTGTAGTAATTATATTGATTTTAAAAATAGATGTAAAATCTTAAGCCAAAAATTGATATCAAGAGGTTTTTCTGCAAATAAATTAACTTGGCAATTTAAAAAATTTAGTTTTCATTATAACGGACTTTTAAATAAATATCAAAAGAATTATCTAGAAATACTTAAAGAAATTTTCAACTAATTTCGGAGGTTCGAGAAATGTTGTCGAAGCGCCATTTATTTTGAATTTTGTTTCTAACTGAGCGGATTTTCTTAAAAATTAGCCACATGGTAAAGATGAATTCTATAATTGTTTAGTTCATTCAGGTTTTTTGCAATGTGTTAATATTTGTGATTTGGTAAAATTTATAATATTTAGTTTACCTACTGTTGCTAAAGGGAGGGATATATTAACAGGATAAGCTTGTTTTGGTTTTACTTGGTTGTTTTACATTTGCTGTTTTTTTTTTCTTTCATAGGCATATATTTTGGGGGTGATACCTGACGCGGGGATGCCATGGATATTCTGTGCTAGCCACAACACTGTGCTGGGTAGAGAACTTAGAGTGGCGAAACCCTATATAGGCCAGTGTATTCTCCTGATGAGCCCTTATGTTGGGTGTTGCCTCTGAATTATTTGTCTATATTATTTTTTCTATTGTTTGGTAAATGACGACTTATACTTATTGACGACATGACTGCCTGTCCATGGATTATTCTTTATGGTTGATTGTGTGTGGCTATGCTGTTTGACCTATGTGATTGTATGGATGAGTAGGGTTAAGGCCTCATTCAAGTGCTGGTCTATATTAATCACTAATTTAGGAAAACAGTCTTCCTTTTCTCCTTCTGTCTCTCTTTTTTTTTTTTTTTGTGTTTGTGCTGTTGCATTGGTGATTTCTCTTTTCATGATATATATATATATATATATATATATATATATATATATATATATATATATATATATATATATATATATATATATATATATATCATGAAAAGAGAAATCACCAATGCTATAGCACAAACACAAAAAAAAAAAGAGAGAGAGACAGAAGGAGAAAAGGAAGACTGTTTTCCTAAATTAGTGATTTAGACTAATTTATGCAAGGACAAATCCTTGCATAACGAAGTAACTGTGAGAAAAACGCAGAATATGTGATATTTGAGTGTATATTACTTTCAGGGAATGGGAAACTAATCACTTCAAAATCAAAATCATCCGTTTTATTATACATTTTAAAACTTAATTTATTATTATCACAAATATTAACATTTAAATCTAAGAAATGATCTTCATGACCAGCGCCATGAGTAGTTTCAAGAGTAAGCTCTGATGGATATATATTTTTAGAAATATCGATGAAATCCTTACAATTGACCAAAATATCATCTAAATATCTTTTATTATTTGACAAAACATGTTTTAAATTATTTGGATTATTCTTATCCATCATATATTTATATTCTAGTTGACTTAAAAACAAGTCAGCTATAAATGGGCTGGCATTCCCCCCCCCCCATGGGAATATATATAGGTTGATTTTTTCCGTCTGATTGCTTTAAATTCATGTCCTTGATTGGCCCTACGGAGATGCTGTTCAGAAAGTATGAAAGAAGGAAACATAATTACCGTTCGTATATATACCGTTCGTATATATATATATATATATATATATATATATATATATATATATATATATATATATATATATATATATATATATATATATATATATATATATATATATATGTATATATATATATATATATACTGCATGCTGAAACTTTGATTTTTTTCCCATCTGATTGCTTTAAATCCATGTCCTTGATTGCCCCTACGGAGATACTGTTCAGGAAGTATGGAAGAAGGAAAAATATATATATATAAAATATATATATATATATATATATATATATATATATATATATATATATATATATATATATATATATATATATAATATATATATTATATATATATATATATATATATATGTATATTATATATATATATATATATATATATATATATATATATATATATATATATATATATATATATATATATATATATATATATATATATATATATATATATATATATATATATATATATATATATATATATATATATATATATATATATATATATATATATATATATATATATATATATATATATATATATATATATATATACTGTGTGCTAAAACTTTGATTTTTTCCATCTGATTGCTTTAAATCCATGTCCTTGATTGCCCCTACGGAGATGCTGTTCAGAAAGTATGGAAGAAGGAAAAATAATTACCGTTCGTATATATATATATATATATATATATATATATATATATATATATATATATATATATATATATATATATATATATATATATATATATATATATATATATATATATATATATATATATATATATATATATATATATATATATAAAGATACGAATGGTAATATTTTTCCCTCTTCCATACTTTCCGTACAGCATCTCCGTAGGGCAACCTATTTTCAAACATTTTCATGTGCTTCAAACAACGTATTGTTCGATGACAGTTTCAATATTTAGCCATCATTTTTGCGAGTAATATTTGTCGATGAGCAAAAAATATAAAAAGAAAAAACTATAAGCTTTTAAGAATGACGGTCTGCTCCCCGTTGGTCTCAGCCACTTATTCTTTGAAAATAACTTAAAAAATATGTAGCCTTCTTTCTTTCACTCGCATTTTCTAGGTTTTCTTTTATTTTCGGTATCCATTTTAAGCTTCTTCACATACCTTAAAATAGACATAGACATAGACATATTTATTTACATACTCGAAATAGCACTAAGAAGCACTAAAACGGAGCTGTTTACATGGTACATAAAAATTGCAAAAACACAGATTATAATTACTTTAAGCTGTTAAAAAGACCCGTGAAAAATGAAACAAATGAAGGCTGATACCGCGTTGTGCGACAATAAACTGGTTCCAACGTGTTCTGCCTTCTGGTGAGTGTGTTCGGAGATGCATTCGGGGGAGAATAAACCTCTGTTTTGAGCTTCTTAGAATTAGTTGTTCGAATTTGATTACAAGATTGTGGCAGTGGTTGTGGAGTGAATCAAGTTTAAGAATTTCAGGGATTTTTTCGTAGGAAGTATAACTTTCTCACTTCACAATCTTACAAGCTCGTATTTGAATACCCTTAATATTTTGGCTTAGCCCGGGCTTTAACCTATATAAATTCAAATTTAAAATTTATTTAAATGTTGATCTTCTATCCGTTGATTTTGATTACTTTTCTCTCGCATTGTTTGAAATTAATTCAATATTTTGCCATAGTTTTAGCTATAACAACTTGCATAGTTTTTTTTTTAAAAACAGTTTTATAGTTTTTTTTTGAAAATTTGTCATTGTAATACAAACAAATAAAATAAATTTTCCAGCATTTATTAAAATGTTTGTCTGCTTCCCATTAATCTCGATCAATTTTTTTTCAAAAAAATAATTTAAACTCCATTAAATATTTGTTTTTGATATGTATTCTCTGTATGGTGTTTCTGCTTTTAGTATGTATGTTCAAACCTCTTTACAGGCTTCAAAAAACTTAGTGTTTGATGACAGTTTAAATATTTATTGTTTAGGAATCATGGCCTTAGGTTTTCCTTAAAAGTTTCCAGAAATTTTGGTCTGCTATCCGTTGGTCTCCACCACTTATATATAAATATTATATAATGTATTATTCTTGTAGCTTGGGTATCCTGTAGCTTGGGTATCTTGGGTATAAAGTATTATTATTTTTGTAGCTTGGGTATACTGTTTAGAATCTCTTCAAGTGCTCCAAGACAATGCACTATCTGTCGTCACTTTGTATATTTGGCTGTAATTACGCTCTCAATAACTTTTCACTAAATTTTCTGACGTTTACTAAGCAAATGGTCTTTTACGTCATTTCGTCATCATCAAGAGTCGTTGAGGTCATGACAAGATTTTAGCATAATGGGCGAAAAATCTGTCTAGGCCATTATAAACACAAATTAAAAAGTCTGTTTAAAAAATACCTACGATGCATGGCTGAGTTATTAATATTTGTAATTTTCTCCGTTTTAGGCATTTATTATTTTATTTTAGCAGTAGTAAACCAAGTGACTTCATTTTTTGTTAAGTGTGTTACTTTAGTTAGTTTCGAGTGTGATAAGTGTGTTAGTTTGAGCGTGAAAATGAAATCTGAATATTTGAATTGATTAATTCTAAACTTTCAATGCCATACAGCTGAATATCTTAGAAAATTTAAAACAGATTTACAATTCAAATCTGCTGAAATAGCACTTTATATTCAGTTATAAATTTTTTGGTAGTACCATGTGCCAAATTTCAGAGAAAGAAATAATTTCAATATCAGAAAAATATAAGCAAAAAGATAGGGTGTTAAATAGCCTACGAAGGCGAAGTTTCCTTTGAAGTTGTAGCTGTCTTTGAATATTAGCAGATGGTCAATGTTTGAATTTTTAGAAACGAAAAGTGTTGTCAAATTACACTAATTAGTTTTCCTTATTTGCTCTAACAGTTCAACGTAACAGCACTGATAGAAATGTGGCACTTTTCTAAAAGCTTTTTCTGTGGCACTGTCCTAAAAGCTTTATAATTTTCAAACAACCGAATGAAAATCTTAGAAAATCGAGGTTTTAAGGTATGAATAGATAGAGAGAGAGAGAGAGAGAGAGAGAGAGAGAGAGAGAGAGAGAGAGAGAGAGAGAGAGAGAGAGAGAGAGGAGAGAGAGGAGAGAGAGAGAGATAGGTTTATTTAAACAACATCGTAGCTAACAGCTAATTTGCGTTGCTTCACTATGCTAAATAACACACTAACACAAAAAAAAAAGAAAAAAGAAAATATCACTCGGCTTTGTTTAGCAAATCCGTAAAAAAAGGTACAAATGAATTTGCGTGGCGGTTCGTGCGTGAAGCTACTGGAACCAGTTTATTTTGGTGACGTGTACGGTTGTTGGGCGGTGCAGTAGGTGGTAAGTGCAGTAATAGATCTAATATAAGTCCCAGGGGAAAAATATTTTGTTTCGATTTCCTTGGTACTGTTAAAGATAATTCCAAGCATTATGCAGTGCGTTCAAAACCAAGGTGCGCATATAAAACAAGTGAAAATATTTTAATCTACATACAACAATCAAAATTTAAGGTATTTTTCGTTATTAAAAATATCTTGCTTACGGGTCTTTATGCGGTCTTGGGTTCTTATCCAATCCCACCTCCCTTGAAATTTGCTATTACTTCAAGAAAACAACTATTTGTCCTCATGAAAATTGTTCAATCCACCAATAAAAGACATGAAAGCAACAGTTAAGTTTACAATCTAACTACATTCCTGATTTCTTGTTTTGTATATCAAAGACTTGAAAACCCGTTATGGTGTCAATTCAGGGTAGCAAGGAGGGGAGTGTATTTTTCAAGATTTAGGGGGCAATTGTGTCGTTTTTTTTTTATTTCGTATTGAGAATACCTGAAATAGATATTTTCAGTGAAACTACCAAAATTTTTCGTTTTACAAAATATAAGGGGGGGGGGGCTGGAAATAACCCTATACCCAACAAAAAGATACCACTTTACAGGTCACTAATACAAGTGTAAAGTCACACTTTTCTAAGAAAAGGATAAATAACCAGCGCCATCTAACATTACCAACTACAAATTTATTTCATAATCCATAATCACAATCATTCATTAAGTAACAATATGAAATCGTACTCGTAAATCGTCATTATCTTCTAGCACCTAATCTATGTTAAATTAACATTAATCTATTCAAAGTCATTTTGATCATTTTTCAAACGGAAACAAGTAACCGCATAATTACTTGGGAAGAGATTATTTGATATACCCTGTAGCAAAAAAAGTGTTAGAATCATATTCAATTCAACATATTTTTTAGACTAAGTTTATTTCCAGTGTTAAATTACCATAAGTTTGAGCATTATAAAATACATTCCAATAATTTTGGTTTCAAAAAATGCTTTCTAAATTGCGACCTGCGTCGAATATTATTTCAAACTTGAAAAACGGGACAAATACAAAATCTAAATTTGCAGCAGACAGCCTATGACCCGAAAATCATTTCATAAGGCCTAAATAAGGAAAAGAAGATTGAATTTACTGTTCATAAATTATGTTCATATAATTATGTTCATAAATTCACCCTTTAGTTTTAAATTCTTATGTGACAGAATTAATTAAATAAGCTCTTATTTATGCAAATGCCTTAGAAAAAGCCATTTCGAAAAAGAGCTTAAGCAAAATAATACTGCCCTGTATGTGCAATAAGGCAATAAGGGGTTAAATGAAAAGATCTGAATTCTTCAAGAGACGGATTTTGAGCCGAAGCGGTGTTGATGGTCATTTTCTTGATGTCATAGTGGGATACATCAAATGAACAAGAAAAAACTAGTTCTAAGTTGCGTAGGCAACGTGAGCTGTTGTGGCAACCTTTGTTCGGCTTTGCCGAGTGAAGTCTTGCGAGAGCAACGCTTTGGTTTTCTTTCCTCGCTTCGATTAAACGCTGTAGTTATTAATCTGTGAGGATCTTAAAAGAAATTCTAGTTACACAAACTCACAAAAGTTACAAACCCCTCATTGCAACTAGCAAAAGTTGCAAACCCCTCATCGCTGAAGATGATTGTGGCCTAACGGCCGATTATTACTTACAAATCCCCTACATGTCTTACCACTGGAACCAAATTGGTCTTGCCATCAAATACACCAGAAACAAATTTTAGGTACACGAATTAGAAAAAGGTGCAAGCCCCTCATCGCCGAAGATGATTATGAGCTAACAGCCGATTGTTGCCTAAAACACCCCTATATGTCTCACAATTGGTATCGGCCTATTTTTGGTTTCAGTGTGTACCTTACTGCTGAAGTTTTAAACCCCTTTAAACTTTCAAACTGGTATATCTTGTGAAGGAGTTTTTCTAAAAAAAAATGGATGACATACACTTTGATTAGCCCGTCAAGATCTATCGACTGCCGTCAAAAAAAAATATATATCTGTCTCAGTTCAAAAGTTGGCTTTTTTGCCGTAGGCCAAGTTTCTAACGTCATTACTTAGAAAGGAGCAAAGGATAAACTCTAATTTCTTAAGCAATGAGACAACTTTTAAAGTTTAAGAGGCACATCTGATACCATTTCTCTACCGCAATCCCAATAGTTACCCCGAACTGTTTGATTTTGTTATAGTTTTGAATTGCATTCAATTTTAACGTAAATAACGCTTTAAAATCCTGTGTCTGAGTTTTCCCAGCATGTCATTTTTATTTTACAATTAAAGCATTAATATATATTTTATTAATATATATATATATATATATATATATATATATATATATATATATATATATATATATATATATATATATATATATATATATATATATATATATATATATATATATATAATATATATATATATATATATATATATATATATATATATATATATATATGAAAGCTAATGCACAAGATTGTGTGTGGTTTTGATGTAATTATGAAATTTGCTTCAAGGAATATGACTTGGTGGTTTTCATAGAAATTAAACTCATGCAAACATTGAAACGAAGAACTTGGCTCATAAATTTCAGCAAAGCATAAATCAAATCTACAAAAACCTCATGCAACGTTCAATCCAGATATCTCCGCGCATCATACTCCAAAACAAGGCATAAATTCTGCGCATTTGAAACTGAATACAAGCAAAATTTGGTCCAATATTTAAACAGCACCAATCACTCTATTTAGCTCTGGAAAACAGCTTACCCCCCGCTCTTAATAGCTTACCTCACCACTGGTAGGTGGTGCCTTTCCCTTTTAGACAAATGACAGACAACCGCAAAAGGAGACGGAAGAAAACTAAAAATAAGTGAAATATTTTTTTTTTTACCTTGGAAAGGGTAGCTACATTTGTGCGATCATTATTATTGTTATTGTTTTGGTTTTGCATGCTAGTTGATCTTAAATACATTAAATAAAAAAAACGAGTTTTTTTAACTGAAAGTAAGGAGCGACATTAAAACTTAAAACGCACAGAAATTACTTCGTATATGAAAGAGGCTGCTTCCTCATCAACGCCCCGCTCTTTACGCTATAGTTTGACTCTTTCTCTCAATTCTTCTTTTTAAAACAGTAAAAAACTTTAGCGTAAAGAGCGGGGCATTGATGAGGAAGCAGCCTCTTTCATATACGAAGTAATTTCTGTGCGTTTTAAGTTTTAATGTCGCTCCTTACTTTCAGTTAAAAAAACTCGTTTTTTTTATTTAATTTCTGAACGTTTTTGAATCAATGCATGTTTTGATTTTGGCTCTCCGCAGAGGAATAACCAAACGAAATTTTGCATATTTTTTTTGGGGGGGGGGGGGGGCTAAATGGCTTTCTCATAATTTTGATCGAATGATTTTGAGAAAAAAAGAGCGGGGGCGAAGCCTAGTTGCCCTCCGATTTTTCGGTTAATTAAAAAGGCAACTAGAACTTTTAATTTTTTACGAATCTCTTTATTGGTAAAAGATTTACGTAACTTAAAAATTAGCTTACGTAAAGAACTTTTGTATTCTCATGTTTTTATTACATATATGAGGGGATTCGCCCCATCGTCAGTACCTCGCTTACCTCGCATCAGTACCTCGCATGTCAGTACCTCGCATCAGTACCTCGTCAGTACATAATGCTTATAAAAAGGCTGGTTGTTTGGATTTCCTCTCAGAAAAACGTGACTAAAGGTTCCAACTGTTTCCTACCGGAAATTCCCGGTGGGAAATTCCCTCCCAGAAAATTTCACTTTGAAAATTTTACCCTATAAATCCCCTCTGATAATTCCCCCTCAAAAATTCTTCCTAAATATAAACTTGAAGGGCCAAGGGGAAATTAAAATAAATAAAAAGAATGAAGAAAAGTGCATAGTTGTACATAAGCTATTATGAAGAAGGTGTGGTGGGTTTTTATGTATTTTATGGCCCAATTTGTTTAAATCTCCATGTACCTTCAGATAGATATAGGAAGGCCAATAAGGGAGGTAGGAAATAATTCCCAACCTCTCTTTATTTAGATTAACCCTGGATAAAGGTGTCGTGGGGTGATGCCTCCCTTATTTTTGAAGAAAATTGTTCCCAGCATTAAAAGTCAAAAGTTATTGGAGAGCAACCAGCCCCTGTTATAGAACCTTTTTCTTATATCTGGTCCTTATGTAATCTCTTAGGAGTTAGAACACCCGATCAATATTTTGAGAAACCCATTTTGTTGAGGAATGTCAAAAATATCAATTAATCTGCATACAAGATGGTACAAACCCTAGAGTCCCTTGGAGTCTGGTTCATGCTATAAACTGGGTGTCAAGGGGTGCTAAATTTCAGAGAATTATTCATTGGTAAAAAAGATTATCATGATTATTCTGTTCGAAGGGGGAGAGGTTAGGGGCCCAGAAATGAACCATAAACTCTTTTTCTGATCAGTTTGAAACTTGCGTATCGTCCCTTTGAAATTGTTCACTCCTCTCGCAAAGGAGGCTTAAAGAAGCGTCGGATTTTTCATATTGCCCTGAAGGTTGCATGGAAGTTTGGACTGAGGCAATCCCAAAGCAGAAGGACAATAAGTAAATAAAAAATATTACTTCCCCTCAAAATGCAGCTAAAAGAAATGCCAAAAAAATACATCTTTTGTACCCACTTCAAATAAAAGGGGATACTCAGAAACTTGGAAGGGTGGTCGTTCTACTGAAAATTGAAAGTTCTTGCGTCCTTTTAAAAAGCTACTTGAGGGTATTCAGAGTCTCTGTCCTTTCTCTTTTTGTAATTTGGCCCTCTTCTAACACCTTCAATTTTAAATCAAATTTTGAGATAACTGATCTGTTCATAATCTTCACAATGTGCAAGAAGTTTGCCTCTGAGGTTGTTAATACCCCAAAGGGCCCAATGTTAAACTTAATTTTACCCTACCATGATGACTCAGCCCCCTAGTAACACATTTAAAATAAATACTATAAGACATTCTACAATACATATTCTACCTGTTTTCTTGAATATTGGTGGAATATTCCAAAAAACCCTTCTTTTCTCTTTATTTTATTTTTATTTTATTGAACACTGGAGAAAGCTATAGGCTTGTCGCAGTGTTATTTTTATTTTTTTTTTATTTGTCTATTTTCTCTGTTGCTGCTCAATTTTGCAAGTGGAGGCAATATTCCGAACACGTTGGGGAGTGAAGTTTCGTTTACTTTTGACAAACTGATAGTCAAAAGAAAACTCTTTTAAAATCTTTTTTTCAACTCTTTTTATCTTGGTCAAACCCACAAAAGTTGTAAATTAACCTTAAGGATAAATTACTAAAAATGAATGTTTTTGGGGAATCGAGAACCCCCGGTGTTTACTTAAAGAAATTCGGCCGTCAAAGATGACAAATTGTTCGTAGTAAAATCATGCAGGAATATAAAGAACTTAAATTTAAGACTCACAAGAACTCAGAGCCGATCAAAGTTTTTTCTTTGTATTTTTTTTTTTTTATTAGACATTATCAAACAGTTCGTGCTAACGAACTGTAGTAAGGAGCGATCCGGCTCAATAGTATCCAAACCTCTAAAAAACGGAATTTTGTTACCAATAGTTACATCAAAAGAATTGCATTTTAATGCTGATTTTAAATATATAAGTTTCATCAAGTTTACTCTTTCTCATCAAAAGTTAAGAGCCTGCGAAAATTTGTCTTATTTTAGAAAATAGGGAGATACACCCCTTAAAATTCATAGAATCTTAGCTAAAATCACACCATCAGATTCAGCGTATCAGAGAACCCTATTGTAGAAGTTTCAAGCTCCTATTTACAAAAATGTGGAATTTTGTATTTTTTGCCAGAAGACAGATCGGATGCGTGTTTATTTGTTTGTTTGTTTTTTTCCCAGGGGTGATCGTATCGACCCAGTGGTCCTAGAATCTTGCGAGAGGGCTCATTCTAATGGAAATGAAACGTTCTATTGTCTTTTTAAGTGACCAAAAAATTGGAGGGACCTAGGCCCCCTCTCACGCTAATTATTTTCCCAAAGTAACCGGATCAAAATTCTGAGATAGCCATTCAAAAAACCTTATAACTATGTCTTTGGGGTTACTCCCCCACAGTCCCCGTGGGAGGGGATACAAGTTACAAACTTTGACCAGTACTTACATATACTAATGGTTATTGGGAAGCGTACAGACGTTTTCAGTGGGATTTTTTGGTTGGAGGGAGGGTTTGAGAAGAGGGGGTTACGCTGGGGTTAACTTTCCAAGGAGGGAACCTAAGACGAACAGAAATTGCTTCGTATATGAAAGGGGCTGCTTCCTCGTCAACGCCCCGCTCTTTACCCTAAAGTTTGACTCTTTCTCTTAACTCTACTTTTTTAAAACAGTAAAAAATTAGCGTAAAGAGCGGGGAGTTGATGAAGAAGCAGCCCCTTTCATATACGAAGTAATTTCCGTTCGTTTTAAGTTTTAATGTCGCTCCTTACTTTTTGTTAAAAAAACTGTTTTTTTTTATATTTAATTTCTGAACGTTGTTGAATCAACTCATATTTTGATTTTGGCTCTCCGCAGATGAATAATTAAAACGAAATTTGTGTATTTATTTTTTTGGCTAAATGACTTTCTCATAGTTTTGATCGAATGATTTTGAGAAAAAAGGAGCAGGGGAGGAGGCCTAGTTGCCCTCCGATTTTTTGGTTATTTAAAAAGGCAACTAGAACTTTAAATTTTTTACGAATGTTTTTATTAGTAAAAGATATACGTAACTTACAAATTAGCTTACGTAACGAACTTCTGTATTCTCATGTTTTTATTACGTATATGAAGGGGTTAAACCCCTCGTCAGTACCTCCCTCTTTACACTAAAGCTTAAATTTCTCCAATTTCTTAAGAATGACCCCTGAATCACAAAAGCCGTAGAATAAATAGTTGAAATTACTAAAAATAATTTAGCGTAAAGAGTGAGATATTAGGAGGACGTGAGCCCATCATATGCGTAATAATTTCTGTTCGTTTTAAGTTTTAATGCTTCTCCTTACTTTCAGTTGAAAACACTTTTTCATATTCATTTTTTCATTGTTTTTTTTTCAAATAATGCTAGAAAATCCTACGCTCCCTTCATGAAAATGTTCTTGCCCCATGACAAACTCCTCCAAGGGAAGTTCCCTAATATATCCCCCTCTTATCATCCCCCCACAGCCTAAAAATCCTCCTGAAAACGGCTGTACGCTTCCAAATAGCTATTACTGTATGTAAGCACTGGTCAAAGTTTGTAACTTGTGGCTCCTCCCACGGGGACTGTGGAGGGAGTAAGTCGTCACCAAAGACATAGTTATAAGGTTTTTGACTGCGTTGAACAAGATGGCTATCTCAGAATTTTGATTTGGTGACTTTGGAAAAAAAAAAAAAATAAAAAAAAAAATAAAAAAAAAATAAAAAAAAAAAATAAACACGCATCCGTGATCTGTCTTCTGGCAAAAAATACAAAATTCCACATTTTTGTAGATAGGAGCTCGAAACTTCTACAATAGGGTTCTCTGATACGCTGAATCTGATGATGTGATTTTCGATGATGTGAAGATTCTATGACTTTTTTAGGGGTGTTTCCCCCTATTTTCTAAAATAAGACAAATTTTCTCAGGCTCGTAACATTTGATGAGTAAGACTAAACTTGATGAAACTTATATATTTAAAATCAGCATTAAAATTCAATTCTTTTGATGTGAATATTGATTCTATGACTTTTAGGGGTTGTTTCCCCCCTATTTTCTAAAATAAGGCAAATTTTCTCAAGCTTGTAACTTTTGATGGGTAAAACTAAATATGATTAAACTTATATATTTAAAATCAGCATTAAAATGCCATTCTTTTGATGTAGCTTACCACAGTTCTTTACCACGAAGTGTTTGACCAAAAAATTGGAGGGCAACTAGGCCTCCTCCCCCGCTCCTTTTTTCCAAAATCATTCAATCAAAACTATGAGAAAGCCATTTAGCCAAAAAAATAAATATGCAAATTTTGTTTTAATAATTCATATGCGGAGAACCAAAATCAAAACATGCTGAATTCAAAAAAATTCAGAAATTAAATTAAAAAAACAAGTTTTTTTAACTGAAAGTAAGGAGCAACATTAAAACCTAAAACGAACGGAAATTACTTCGTATATGAAAGGGGCTGTTCCCTCCTCAATGCCCCGCTCTTTACGGTAAAGTTTTTTACTGTTTTAAAAAGTAGAGTTGAGAGAAAGAGTCGAACTTTAGCGTAAAGAGCGGGGCATTGAAGAGGGAACAACCCCTTTCATGTACGAAGTAATTTCTGTTCGTTTTAAGTTTTAATGTCGTTCCTTACTTTCAGTTAAAAAAAAACGTTTGCTTTTTTTTATTTAATTACCCAGTAAAAGATAGCTCAACTAACGCGTCATCAAATAGAATTAATGAAATAAAATGTAGGAAGGATGAGGGCTTCTCGATTTAAAAAAAAGATTCCCATTAAGTATTTTTTTTAAATATTCGCAGTTTCTCTGCCTTGTCCTATCCCTATTGGCGAATCCTTGATTACTTACGTAACCTTTGGTTACGTGAGAGGATCTTTCCTTGAAGGAATTTATCATGGGTGAAGAGAATTTCCACGAAGGTGGCGCTGGTTTTCTAGCATTATTTTAAAGAACAATGAGAAATTAAACAAAAAAAGTGTTTTTTTTCAATTGAAAGTAAAGAGCAACATTGAAACTTAAAACGAACAAAAATTATTGCTTATATGATGGAGTTTGTCCCCTCCTCAATACCTCGCTCTTTACACTAAAGTATTTTTAGTAATTTCAAAAGAGCTTTTTATTCTAATTAAACGGCCTTTGTGATACAGGAGTCAGTCGTAAAAAATTATAACAAAATTCGAACTTTAGCGCATAGACGGAGGTAATGCCCAGAGGGCGACCCCATCATATACGTAATAAAATTATACGGATATAGAATTGCGTTACGTAAGTTAATTTGTAAGTTACTTATATTAATTAATAATAATACGATCGTAAATAAAATTAAAAGTTCTATTAGCCTATTTAAGTAAACAAAAAACTTGGTGGGCGGCTAGGCCCCTTCCCCAACCTTATTTTTCTCAAAATCGTCCGATAAAAACTTCGAGGAAGCCATTTAGCCAAAATAAATAAAATTAATATGCATTTTTTTAACTATTCATATACGGTGAGCCAAAATTAAAACCTGCATTAATTCAAAAACATTCAGAATTAAATAAAAAAACATGTTGTTTCAACAGAAAGTAAGGAGCAATATTAAAACTTTAAACGGACAGTAATCATTACATATATGAGGGGGTTGTCCCCTCCTCAGTACCTCACTCTTTACCCTAAAATGGTTTTAGTATTTCAAAAGAGCTATTTATTCTAATTAAACAGCCTTTGTAATTTAGGGGTCATTCTTAAAGAATTGGAACAGAATTCAAACTTTCGTGTAAAGAGCGAGAACCCCCTCACATACGTAATAAAAATATACGAATATAGAAGTTCGTTATGTAAGTTAATTTATAAATTACGTATATATATATTGCAAATAAAAACGACCATTACATAAGGTTAAAAGTTCTAGTGACCTATTATATAATCAAAGAATTGGAGGAAAACAAGGCCCCCTCTCCACCCTAATTTTCTCAAAATTGTCTGATCGAAACTTTGGGAAAGCCATTTAGCCAAAAAAGGTAAAATTCATATGCAAATTTCGTTTTAATTAATCATGTACGTTAAGCCAAAATCAAAACCTGCATTAATTCAAAAACGTTCAGAAATAAAATACAAAACAAGTTTTTTTTAACTGAAAGTAAGGAGCTAAATTAAATTTTAAAACGAACAGAAATTATTCCGTATATGAAAGGAGAACGCTGAAGTTTGACTGTTTGTCACAGTTCCACTTTTTAAAACAATAAAAAACTTTAGCGTAAAGAGCGGGGCGTTGACGAGGGGACAGTCCCTTTCATATACGGAATAATTTCTGTTCGTTTTAAGTCTTAATGTCGCTCCTTACTTTCAGTTAAAAAAAAGTGTTTTTATGGCACTTGATATTTACCAAGTGACATATAGCGATCGCAAATTCTGTCGATCTGTCGGTCTGTCGGTCCCGGTTTTGCTAGTTTAGGCACTTCTAGATAAGCTAGGACGATGAAATTTGGTTGGCGTATTAGGGACCAGACTAGATTAAATTAGAGACAGTCTTTTTCCCGATTCGACCATCTGAGGGGGGGAGTGGGGGGACGGTTAATTCGGAAAAAATGAGGTATCTTTAACTTACGAACATGTGATCGGATCTTAATTAAATATTGGATATCGTATGGATATCGTATCTCAGAGCTCTTAGTTTAGATCCCCACCGGATCTAGTGAGCATGGGGGGAGCTTGAGGGCGAAACCTAAAATCTTGGAAAACGCTTAGAGTGGAGGGATCGGGATGAAATTTGGTGGGAAAAATAAGCAGAAGTCCTAGATACGTATTGACATAAATGGAACAGATCTGCTCTGTTTGAGGGAGTTGGGGGGAGGATTAATTCGGAAAAAATTAGAAAAATGAGATATTTTTAACTTACGAAGTAGTGATCGGATCTTAATGAAATTTGATGTTTGGAAGGATATCATATCTCAAAGCTCTTATCATATCTCAAAGGTATTTTTAACTAGCAAATAGTTAAAAATATATATATAACAAAGTATTTTTAAGCAAAAGTCCTAGATACGTGATTGAAATTACCAGAACGGATCCGTTCTCTTTGGGGGAATTGAGGGGAGGGTTAATTCTGAAAAATTAGAAAAAATGAGGTACTTTTAACTTGCGAAGGAGTTATCGGATCTTAATGAAATTTCACATTTAGAAAGACCTCGTTGCTCAGATCTCTTGCTTTAAAACCCAACCAGATCCAGTGTCATTGGGGGAGTTGTGGCGGGGGAACCGGAAATCTTGAAAAAGGCTTAGAGTGGAGAGATCAGGATGAAAAGAATAAGCACAAGTCAAAGATACGTGGCTGACATAACCAGACCGGATCCGCTCTCTTTGGGGGACTTGGGGGGTTTGGGGGGATTTTAATGAAACTTGATATTTATAAGAATGTTGTGCTTCAGAGCTCTTATTCTAAATCCCGACCAGATCTGGTGACATTGGGGGGAGTCGGAGGGGGAAACCGGAAATCTTGGAAAACGTGGAAACTGAGGTATCTTTATCTTACGAATGAGTGATCGGATCTTAATGAGACTTGATATATAGAAAGATTTTATGTCACAGATGCTCAATTTTCAATTTGAATTGGATCCGGGGACATGGGGGTTGGATAAGGGAAATAGAAATCTTGGAAACCGGAAATCTTGGGAAAAGTTTAGAGGAGAAACCAGGATGAAACTTGGTAGTTAGAATAACCAAATGTCGTAGATACGTGTTTGACATAACTGGACTGGATTCGCTCTCTTTGGGGGAGTAAGGGGGGAGAATTCTGAAAAATTAGAAAAAATGAGGTATTTGTAACTTACGAAGGAGTGATCGGATCTTAATGAAATTTCATATTTAGAGAGACCTCGTAACTCATACCTTTTATTTTGAATCCAAACCGGATCCAGTGTCATTAGGGGGAGTTGGGGGGTGGGGGGACCGGGAATCTTTGAAAACGCTTAGAGTGGAGAGATCAGGATGAGACTTAGTGGGAAGAATAAGCGCAGGTCCTAGATACATGATTGACATAATCGGACTGAATCCGATCTCTCGGAGGGAGTTGGAGGGGGTGTTAATTTCGAAAAATTAGAAAAATCGAGGTATTTTTAACTTAAGAACGGGTGACCGTTCGTGAGGTATTTTTAAATTCGATATTTAGAAGGAACTCATGTCTTAGAGCTCTTATTTTAAATCCGGACCAGATCTGGGGATATTTGGGGGAGTTGGAGGGGGAAACCGAAAATCTTGGAAAACGCTTAGAGTGGAGGTATCGGGATGAAACTTGGTGCGTAGAATAATCAAATGTCTTAGATACGTGTTTGACATAACTGGACTGGATTCACTCTCTTTGGGGGAGTTAGGGGGGATTAAATCTGAAAAATTAGAAAAAATGAGGTATTTTTAACTTACGAAGGAGTGATCGGATCTTAATGAAATTTCATATTTAGAGAGACCTCGTAACTCAGATCTTTCATTTTAAATCCCGACCGGATCCAGTGTCAATGGGGGGAGTTGGGGGGATCGGGAACCTTTGAAAGCGCTTAGAGTGGAGAGATCAGGATGAGACTTAGTGGGAAGAATAAGCACAGGTCCTAGATACGTGATTGACATAATCGGACTGAATCCACTGTCTTTGAGGGAGTTGGAGGGGGTGTTAATTTCGAAAAATTAGAAAAATCGAGGTATTTTTAACTTAGGAACGGGTGACCGTTCGTGAGGTATTTTTAAATTCGATATTTAGAAGGAACTCATGTCTTAGAGCTCTTATTTTAAATCCGGACCAGATCTGGGGACATTTGGGGGAGTTGGAGGGGGAAACCGAAAATCTTGGAAAACGCTTAGAGTGGAGGGATCGGGATGAAACTTGGTACGTAGAATAATCAAATGTCTTAGATACGTGTTTGACATAACTGGACTGGATTCACTCTCTTTGGGGGAGTTAGGGGGGATTAATTCTGAAAAATTAGAAAAAATGAGGTATTTTTAACTTACGAAAGAGTGATAGGATCTTAATGAAATTTCATATTTAGAAAGACCTCGTAACTCAGATCTTTCATTTTAAATCCCGACCGGATCCAGCGTCAATGGGGGGAGTTGGGGGGGGGGGAATCGAGAACCTTTGAAAGCGCTTAAAGTGGAGAGATCAGGATGAGACTTAGTGGGAAGAATAAACACAGGTCCTAGATACGTGGTTGACATAACCGGACTGAATCCACTCTCTTTGAGGGAGTTGGAGGGGTTGTTAATTCGGAAAAATTAGAAAAATCTAGGATTTTTAACTTAAGAACGGGTGACCGTTCGTGAGATATTTTTAAATTTGATATTTAGAAGGAACTCATGTCTCAGTGCTTTTTTTTAAATCCCGACCAGATCTGGTGACATTGGGTGGAGTTGGAGGGGGAAACCGAAAATCTTGGAAAACACTTAGAGTGGAGAGATCGGGATGAAACTTGGTGGGTAGAGTAAGCAAATACCGTAGATACGTGATTGAAGTAATCGGATTGGATCCACTCTTTTTGGGCGAGTTCGGGGGGGGGGGGTCCAGTGCTTTCGCTAGTTCGATGCTTCTGGACTTGCTAGGACGATGAATATTGGTAGGTGTGTCAGGGACCTGCATATATTGACTTGATAAAGTCATTCTCCCCGATTTGACCATCTGGGGGGGCTGAAGGGAGAGCGAAAATTAGAAAAGTGAGGTATTTTTAACTTACGAGTGGGTGATTGGATCTTAGTGAATTTTGATATTTAGAAAGACCTCGTGTCTCAGAGCTCTTATTTTAAATCCCAACCGGCGTTAGACCTCTGATCTTCCTTCTAAATTAATTTATTGATTCTTAGAATTTTGCTAGAGATCATGCCATATGAGCTCTTGGCTCTTCCGACCTCCTCACAAGTGCCATATGAGCTCTTAGCTCTTGTTAAGCTTTAAATTTTAAAGTTATAGCTTTAAGTCTCAGCCAAAGGATCAGAGGCTTAAATTGCCATGGGGCAGGGGAGCCAAATACCCCCTCCAGTCCTCAGACTGCCACCCCAGACTTTAGTTTGCCTCCCAAGAGTTAAATTTGCATCAATAAGCTACGAGAAAGAGGAATCGTATGTATACATACAGGTTATCTTTCTCGCAGCTCATTATTAGTAGGCAGTAAAAGGCAGAAATCAGACATGTACACAGGGATGGTTCATTTGCACATTGTGGAAATCCGTCCGGATTTAGCAATGCGTTTGGAGATTCCGTCCGTTTTCATGCTTTAAAAACTCTCTGGCTTTCTGAAACGATTCGATCCAATCGTTGCGGAAGGCTAGTTTTTCGATTACGAAAATGGACCGAATCTCCAAACGGATCGCTACATCCAGAAGGATTTCCGCAATGTGCAAATGAACCATCCCTGCTTTTGATGAAGCGATTTTGGACGGAAGGGTATGGCAATTAAAAACGCAATAGTAGGCTAAATATAGAGAACGTTTAAGGGACTATTAGGACAATTGTAAAATATTGAGATTTTCGGAAGCTTAGGAAGGCCAGAACCCGAAATAGGGACAGGTTAGAAACTAAATAAGTAAAGATTACCTCCTCCATTCTTATAAGCGAGGTATGGAAACCTCCAAACATTTCCTAGTCCCACTGATACAGATATACACGACATCAAGAAATCCAATTGATTTCCCCAACCTCCTCTCTCATCCTCCTCGTCTTGTTGTTCAATATCTCCAACCAATGTTTTTTCATTTAATTTCTTTTCGTCCAACTCTAAATTCTCAAATGCTAAATTCTCCTTCCCATTGCTTTTAATATCCTCCTCCCTAATCATGGTGAGGAAGTTTCACTTTCTGGAGGTGTTCCACTCGAAGGAGTTCCAGAACTATACTTTAGAAGTTCTACTTTATGACTGTACGGAAATCTAAGTAATCATCACAATAGATAACGATTGAGATGTGAATTGTCTCTAGTAAAAATACAAACGCAAATGTTCATTGCTCTAAAACCGGTACTTGAATACCCCAAAGCAGAAGCCTCGTTTTTTTAAAGACATTTGTAAACGATATAATTTCAAAACATTGCTAACCTTGACTGAATTCTTCCCGACTTCCGAAACAGAAATGACTTTGTAGGATAGGAAGTCATTAGGCTAAATAAAACGTAGAAGCAAGCGGGCTATTCACTAATTTAGCTATTACACCTTCACCAGGTTTTCCTCCATTTCAAGAGCAAAAACGACGCTTAAGGGAGCTGTCGGGTAAAACTAGATGAGGAAACTGAATGAGGACTAGGCTTGTCTGATCAACCTCTACCATCAAGAACGAGAAAGTAAGTTAGTTCCCGTTAAAGCAAGAACAAACCGATATGGTAATTCTTTCGTCCCGGTTTTCGTCAAAATGTACAATAAGAGTTAATATTTATAGTTTTGATTTTGAATATGTTGTAAAGAAACACAAATCATCGATAGCGGTCAAGTTTTTGCTATTAAATCTGTCTACTACTGCTACTACTACTACTTCCTATTTAAAAAATCGGGCGAAATTTCTAATGATCTTAGATTGTGATATTTTGAATGAAAAGAGTTTTACATATTTAGAAGAAAAATAAAATTACCCTTCTTTTTATGTATTGATCGGTTTGGTTTTGGTTACCGTGACTAGTTTCACCCGTTAAAAACTTCACACATTACTGCAGAAATACTGCACTAACTAAGCGTTTACTCCTTCTCTGAAATCTTCCTCTTCTTCCAAAACAGAAACGATGGTAACTAGGACCCATGCACTAATTTTGTGCTTGGACCTTGGTTGAGTTCTTCCTCCACTTGCAAATAAAAAACAAAGTTCTAGAGAGCCATCAGGCCAAACAAAATGCAAAACCCAGGGTCATACGCTATTTTCCGGTTTCTACCTTGAATGAGTTATTCCTTCACTTCCGATATAAAACCGAGACGTATGGGCTATTAGGCCGGGATAGTTATGGAAACAAAGACCTATCCGAAATATGTACTTTTCAGTTCATTTTCGGTTCAAATAATACGCAATTTTTTAGCCTTATTAGAGAGTCATGGTTCCCTGGCTTTCCGTAAAAGAGATACATATTAAAAGAGAGAGAATAAAAAAGACACATATTACGAACTTTTCCTTCTCATTTTTCCTAAAATGCGGAAAAAAGGGGTCGTGCAATAATTTCATGTTTCTACTGTGCCTAAGCTCTTCCTCCCCTCCTAAAGCGAAAACAGCTTTCTAGAGAGTCGTCCATGAAAACGGTATAAACAGTGGATAAATGATAAATGAGGACAGTGGATAAATGAACAGTGGATAAATGAGGAGAGGGAGTTTAAAAAAAATTCCCAAAAAGCTAGAATTATTGAAACATATAGGAAGTAACGGAGAAAATAATGTAAATCTGAGAATTCTAGTCCTTCGTCTAAAATTAAGCGAAAATCCAGAATGCACAAAAAAGGAAGGAGTTCCTTTTTACTTTTGACCCCTGTGCACAAGGACCTTATTCCATCTGAAAATGATGTATTACATAGAGGAGTCTGTTATTCTCTCTAAAACGAGGAGAAATTACCGAGTAACCATAGCGACCGGTTTACGCACTAATCACCCTGATGAGACACGAAAGGCTGAACAAGGCTAATTGAAAATTTCCATAGCAAATATCTATTGTGCTTGATTTTGTTCTGTGATTCTATTGTATTATCTATTTGTGCCTGATATTCTGTCGTCCAGGTCACAGGGCAACTTTATTATGAAAGAGAATGCTCGAATAAGATCATCTGAATTATTTACTTATCTTTATTATGTGACATTTTTTATCAGTAGTCAATAATGTTTGTTGATAAATATGGTGATTTTACTATGTTTGGCCAGTAAACAGAGCTGTTTATCTAATTTGGGAATTTGATAGCTAACGTGTTAAAGGTCATTTATTGAAGAATATTTTTCGATAAGTTTTTTTTGCATCAAAATTCAATTTACGAATTGTTTATCCTTTAGGAAACCCGACAAAGATAATTTTATTTTGGAGTTTTTGTTTCTTTAATGCTGTATTCCTCGTCAAGACTTTATCATTGTTATTATGATTATTGTTATTAATTTGTTCTTTATCTTTAAATTAAAAGATTTTTTTTTGCTCACTGTCATCAAATTCATGCAAGCACACCTGACTTTGCAAATATGGGGGAGAGCAGGGGATGATACTCCTGGGTTAAAGCTTGAAAGAGTAAACTGCTTATGATATTCTATGGAAAATATAAAGAAAATCTTAGTACTTTAGAGGGACATACGAAGATTAAAAACTCTACCTGTGTCATAGCAAGTTTTATTCTTTAAGTTAAAATTTATTTAAACGTTTAAATTCATTTAAACGTTTTATCTGCACTTCGAGTCATCAAGGAACGCAGATAGATGGAGGGGGCATCGCGGGGGAATAGCTTTTACAGCACAAAAACCAGTCAGATTATATTAAATCTATGGGGAAAACTACAATACTTCAGTACAATATTTCTGTTTTTTCTATCCTTGTTCTTCCTGTGATGCCCCCCATCCACACTGTGGAGTAACTCCTCAAAAGCGATACAGGGCTTACATCCTCTAACTCCCAGCCTAAATGACTGCTTCCATGCGATGTCAGTCTGAGATGTTTCACACGTTTTTGTAACTAAAAAAATTAAAGGAACATACTGGCTCATTTCAGAATCTAGCCGTCAATAGTAAAAAGGAGACGAGGCTTTTTAGAAGTCCATTCAACCAAGTCCACTTTTTAAATTTTCCGTGTTTCTGCGCATAGTGCTTGATTGATTTGTAATTTTAACCATCATGAAGATATTCTTAATTTTTTTTTATCTACCAAGAAAATGTTTAGCAAGGATATCGCAATGATTTTCCCACGGATGCTTCGTAAAAACAACATCAACTTTTCCACAATCTTAAAGTTGAAGATCTTACAGATGACAAATAAAATGCTGCCATCGGACAATTAATAACTTATCAAAAACGATTTTCAGTGAGCCTGTTCAAAATCCGCTTTTACGTTTACTTGAACAAATTTTGGAATTCTGAAAAAACATCATCAGACAGTTTTAGTATTAGAATTAAAATCAGATATGAATAATATGTTCCCTCAGATTTTTAATGTTTCTTTTGCAGATTTGTTCGAGTTGGGTTCTGAAGAGCCCAACTCCAGCCAAAATTTCTGATAACAACTAGGGTTGTGCTGATAGCACAGCTATAGTTGTGGTATTTTTTCAAACTGTTTTAGGGTTTTAATGTTAGCTTTAATGTTTGGGTCCCTTCTTTGGTTTTAGACGGGCTAGGTTAAGTCATCCGATAGATAGGGATATTAAAAGTAGTTGTGGTGTAAGTAAATTTAAAAGGCTTTTGAAGAATGGATTGTTTTCTAAATGTGGCTTTAATGATTGAATTGATAGGATATTTAACGGATAAAATAAAATGGTAGTCACTCAAGAATATTAGTATTATTATCCCTGTATTTTTATTTTGTTAACAACTGTTCAGGAAGGAGTTGATTGTTGAGTGTTAAGTTAGTGGCAACATGTGAATCATGTTCTGCTTATGCTTTATTCTGTTTTCTTATACCCTTTCTGAAGTAAAAAGGTGAAGACTGGACCTTACAGTCCTTACTGGTACTGCTGATTTCCGTTGCACGGCTCTTCAGCCAAGAAGTGTAAACGTGGGTGGGTGGGGGGCGAGCCATCTTTTGCTTTCACACACCCATCCTGCTTACCTACCCTAGGTTTTTTCTGGTATTCATCTAGATCTGGGTCAACGCTGGATGACCTTACCGAGTCAAGCCATTGACCCTCATCCGAAGCCAAATCACCAGTGACACCAGGACTCGAACCCTTATTTTCAAAGACTAAGGATTTTAATTTTAGGGTTCTAACCACTCGGCTAGACTGGCTAACCGAGTATATTGTATAGATTGTAAAAATTTATGCACTACTACTGTTATTGATAACAACTGAATTTGGCACAAGGACCTCTAAGGTGAACACAAAAGTGCAAAGGCATGTCAGTTTCTTGTCTATATTTATCGCAATGATCGCCACGCCTCGAGGGTACTACAGGAGGCCTAAAAATTTCTTCAGAGTTTCCACGATTGACCTCATCCACTGCACTTAAGTCGTTAGCTAACTGTTGTAACAAATATACCGTCAATGATAGTATTATTTCCCCCAATCCATCCGAGCACATTCTATCCTTTTTGCACCTGGAGCCAATTTTCTTCAAGCGTTGTTTCTTCAAGGCATTCTCCTAGACGCTGGCCTATATTTTGGAGAACCCCCGCATGTAAGTGGTGATCTACTTAACTTAGGTTAACTTAACCAACAAAAAGGGTAAAAAGTGGTTATTTTTTGTCCCTCTTTCCGAAACCAGGGCCCATTCAAAGGTACTTTCTTAAGCTGTTTGATGCTATGATGAAGATACGCAAATGTGTGTTTCAAAATGCGCTAGTTCGAAATAAGAAGAAAATATATAAATGTGTGCTTTAAAATATGTTGCTGTTATTTGAAATACGATGAAAAAATGAGAATGTGTCCTTCAATATCAGTTATTGCTCAAAACAAGATGAAAAAACAGATATTGAAGTTGCTCAAAACACGATGAAAATAGTAAATGTATGCTTAAAATGTATTTGTTGATTGAGAGAAGAAGGAAATATGGAAATGTGTGTTTTTGTTTGTCCGCTGTATCTATGTCTCTTTGTCTGTGTCTTTGTCTGTGCTTTTTTTCTGTGTGTCTATGTCAGTCTGTCTGGATCTGTGTGTCTGTGTCCTTGTGTCTTTGTTTATGTTTGTGTCAGTGTATCTGTATCTATATCCCTGTATCTGTGCCTGTGTGTGTGTGTCTGTGTGCCTGTGTGTCTGTGCCTGTTTGTCTGGATGTCTGTGTGTGTGCATGTGTATGTGTGTCTGTTTTTGTGTCTGTGCTTGTGCGTTTGTATCTGTGTGTTTGTATGTGCATCTGTGTGTCTGTGTCTGCGTGTCGGTAGGTGACTATGAATGAAAATAAATGATGCAATACCGATCTGTCCTTCAAACAATTACTTCAAAATCATCCAAGATTATCTTTCTAATATCTTCTTGATAAATTTGAAATCATTTATAAAGCTGATTTTATTGAATACACAACACATTGTCAAATTGCCAAACTCCATTTGAAAATATTACTGTTGGTAAAGAACCTGTTAAATTACTGCTTAAAAGAAAACAAATTGAAAAATAAAAAGGAAAAATAAAGAATAAGAATGTCTACATAGTTGTATCGTATCATCAACTAATTCAAAATGGTATTTTACTTCAATTTTTAATACCATTAGCAGCTAGGGTAAGACTGCTCTAACAAGTAGTTCAGCTGCATTACGTACATATGCTGGAAAAAAATTGTTGATAAAATTGCTGATTCTTCAAACGGCAAAGGTGAAGGTTCAATATTACTGGGGAATTTACCTTAAGGTTTAAAATTGCCAGGCACACACAAAATCGTTGGGTCTGGATTGGAAGTGGTTTTTGAAGCTCGTTAAAAATGTAGTAGACCCTAGAAAATACAATTAGAAGTAGTTAAAGTACCGAAACAGCGTGCAAGACTTAGGAAATTGGATGAAGCTAATATTTCACAATTCAAAGAATGCTCACTTCCAAAAATCGAAGACTGTCAGAAAGAATAAAAAATCACATAATACCATTAACAAATATTCATATATTGAATGAATTAGGTCATATTTCTTATTTTCAAGGTGTTTTTTTCTCGAGATAATTTACTAAGTAATATAAAAAAAGAAAGAAATATTATGTAATCAATTATGACTGTATGGGATCACGTGGGACATATGTGACCGTTTATTTCAGTGATCCCAAGTACTTATTTGTAAAATTTTATGATTCTTTGGAATATCAACCTAGAAATGAAATATTTAGCTATTAAAAGACTTCAAATAAGCAAATTGCCCATCATTCTACTCAAGGTCAAAATTTTAACTATGTGAATTGTGGTCATTTGTGTGTTGATTGTATAAAAAGAAAATTTAAGGGAATAGATACATAGAATTTTGTTTAAAGTTTATTTTCAAATATAAATGGAAGAAGAATTAGAAAAGAGATTTTTTGTTTATCGTAGAACTTTTTATCTTAAGTGTTTTATTGTTTTTTTATTTTCTTTTGCTGAAGACGGCCCTTAGATATAGGGCCGACATATTCAAATAGGTTTTGGCTGGTTCACTGTCTTGGGAAAAAATCATCATTATTCTCTCTTTTGTTGTGGTAAAAAATCCAATATCCTACAAAATCCAGTGGTTTGGTGATTTACTCCAAATACCACAATAATATCCTCTGAAAATTACGTTCGACTTGGAGGCTCCAGTCCCCTTCTTTTATGGAGCTTCTATCTCTTTGCATTTCCAAAAAAATCATTTTCAAAAATGGAAAGACTAAACGTGTTTTGTCCCACAGCTTACTTTAAATATATGGAAAAAAAACACCAAAGAAAGATTACTTCAAAATAGCTTTATTTGACCTTGAATTGCTGAGTGACTATTCCATCAAAGCTATCAATTGATTCTTTCAAACAGAGGTACCAGGTCCATACTACAAAGTGATTGTACTAAATAAAGGGCATGTAATATATCAGTTCCTCACGACAGAAGCCGTATTTTAAAATATTTTTATGAAAGCAACACGAGTACTCAATAATAATAAAAATGGCTCACGAGGTGATAAAAGTTACATACTTATAGTTAAAGATTACACCCTTTACATGTGGGAAAGAGAGACTTGGCATCTTCTCGAAGTCATAGTGAGACGATTAAAGGCTCATTTGGAAGCTAATGTCAACTCCCACACGCTATTCTACATTCAGCGCCACACCTGCGTACCATCTGTTACGGAAAAATACCTTGTCGGGGACTATTTCATGTACGGAAAGGGTCAGAAAACCGATCAGTCCCTCATAAGAAAGGTATTATTTGGAGGAACTTCTAAAATACATATAGCCTCGATTACATACATAAATAACAAGCAAAATAAAAACCTCTGCTATTGTGACACAAGTTGAAAATCGCTTGGATTTTCTCTTTTTCTATAACCTTAAAACAACAAATTCAGCATGTCTATCTTGGATCTCAATCTTGACTTTTGAGCCTACTGTATAATAAAATACGAAAACGTTATACTTTCTTCGGTGCAATCAATATAAAAGTTTTAATCACAATAAAATATTTATGAACATGGAACTCGTAATTCGTCTAAAAAAGAAACAAAACGCATTCAAAGTCATTTCTGACAGGTGTTGTTCAAATTTTAATGATTATGAGTGAACAGATATAGCTTTTGGATACAAAAACAAAATTAAAATAAAGCCATTCTACTCTACAACGCTAAGAATTAAACTATCATAGAATAATTCTGTTAGTCACGAACTCAAGCAAAGATCACGCAACATATCCGTGAAGCTTGAGAAATTTGACTAGGAAGATAAATAGAACTGATAATTATCTTGAAACGTTTGTTTGAAAACGAGCAAGATAAGAATTTTTAGTTGAACGCTTTAGAGCTAATATCTGATATTGAGGTAAACAAAAAATTCCAGAAAAAGTAACAGCCATGTTAAGAAAAGGTGTTATTGTACCATGAAAATATGATGAGAAGGTATATGATTAGTGCTGGTAGCACAAAAACAGCCTAAGCTCAAGCATGCTCTAGAGTTGGTCGAGCGACTTTGTTTGTGCTCAACCTATTTCTTAGAGATTTATCTTATTCTAATGTTAAACTTCCTAAATCCAACCATTGAATGTAATGAAGTTGTTGGGACCTTGGATTATAAAGAATTCAGCGTAGGGGGTGGGCCAAATAGATTCATCTGGTCTTTTCATGTCTCTTTAACAGTTTTATTTATTACGATATCATGGGTTTGTTGCGTGAATGTCAGAGGGGTGCACCCTCAAAGAAGATGCAAGACTAGAATTACTAGACTAGACAAACTAGGCTCAAAAGATTAGACAGACCAGATAGACTTGACTAGAATAGACACACTAGACTAGACAGACTAGATAAGCCAGACTAGACTGGTGAAACAAGTGAAATCCGACTAGATTACCTAACCTAAAATCAATCCGATACATCATACCTTAGTTCTATAACCATCCAGCTTAGTTCTGCCCTAGAAAGGATATATGGACACATGAATGATAGAATTATCTGCCAGCAAATGAAATGACGTCATTTTTATACAATCCTTAAAAGGGCTTATGCCAGATTGCGTCTCTTACCCGAGACTATCTGTCTTGGTGGTTTCTACAATTTACCATGGCTTGAGCCCCCAAGTACTTGAATTTGACTCAAAATCAATATTTTAATTCAAATTCCTGACATAATTTTCTATAAAACTCTTAAAAGGGCTTATGCCAGATTTGCTTCTCGCCCTAGACTACCTGTTTTGGCTTTTTCTACAATTATCCATGGCTTGATGCCCACAACTAATTGATTTTAAATCAAAATCAATGCACTCGATTTTGCTGATTTTGCTGTATGATTACACTTGTCTATCAACAAGTGAAATGGTATCATTTTTATGCAATCTCAAAAAGGGTTTATGCTAGATTTTGCCTCTCAGCCGAGACTAACTGTCTTTACTTTATCTACAATTACCCATGGCTTGATGCCCGCAACTACTTTATTTTTATTCTCCGTCCATACATAATCCTAGAATAGAACTAAGGTAGATAACGAGACCCAATCAGGCCTCCTGTAAGGAGACCGTAGACGGTCCATGATTTTGATCAGAAACTTCCGTCAATTGACTAACTCAAGCATAATTGACCGTCTAGGAACCTGATTAACGCTTGAGTAAAGGGTTGACGGTGATTGATAAAAAGTTTGAATGAATCAGTCATTTTGATGAAAAGCAATGTGTTTGATTATCTTAGGCCAAAATTGAAGGAATGTGATTGAAGTTTGATTGAAGCAAACGCCAATCGATTGACGGAAACTGGATCAAAATATTTGAGCGTCTTGGGCCTCCTTGAGATCTTTTTTGTCTTGTGTTTTTCTTAAGCCATTTTTGTAGGTACAACTTGATAGTTAAGTTCTTTCCAGTATATTGCGTCTAGATATATTATTTGTAGTCTAGATTCGGGCTATGGGGTTTTGCCACGATTTGGATTCAGAAGAAAAAAACCCTCTATGTTGATATTGATATAGCTTACAGGAGAAGATGACCCTAAAGATTAAGCTGGTTTTTGGAGTAAACATAAAAGTTACCCTTTTCAGTTGCTTATCCGGGATGCCCCAGCCTAAAACTGAGTGTGGCAGCCTCTGGTGTTCATCCGGGATACCCCAGCCTAAAACTGAGTGTGGCAACCTCTGGTGGTGATTGAGCAATAGCGGTATTGGCAGATTCCAAGTATGAGGATCCTCAGGAACGGTTTCCCTTAGGCTATAAGAAAACAGCCTGCAAGTCATAACCTGTATAGACTGTTTTACATATGAAGTAGAGTGGAAGCGTCAGTATTACTGTTGGCCCTCCTCCGACTCCTACAGAAGAGGTTTCACAGAATTTTACAGAAGGATAAATTTCAAATTTATCCATCAAAAGTTAATAATATGAAAAAATTCCAACTTTTAGAAAACTTGAGAAAACACCTCTTTTTTATTTTATTTTACTTGCTATTAAAGATGTAGATTTTAAGCCTCCAGTTACAGATGCTGTGCAGGTACATGGTGTCAAATTTGTCTCTTGGCATATATGCATCTGTAAAAAATGAATGTAGCTACTAGAGGAGATGGTCATGGACTGTGTTACAGAGGGGAGGGGGGTGAGTTTAAAACCTCAAAACGCATATTTCTTAGCTTAAATTTTCAAACCGTCAATTCATTTTTTATGCAGTAACGGACTGAAGATCTAAATCCAACCCTCCTTCATTTATCGAACATCCTCTGGAATGTTTCTATCTGTGCAGGGTGGGGTCGAAATAAAAAACACCCGTGCTGGTGCGTTTGCCCCGGTGCCCGTCCCCGTGATGGAACACTTCAAACTGACGAGCAAAATTCTATTTTTGCTCCAATGACTATTCAAATGGAACTGAAATCTGTAGTAGTGGGCTATTTGGCTAGAATACCAGTAAATATAAAACACATTCATCTGACTACCGCATGTATTAGACTCATTTTCAAGAACTGGATCATCAACGTTACTAGGACCCTCGGTTAAAAAAAAAAAAACACATTAATAGATTTTTCCAAAAAAAATCACAATAATACTTCATTTCAGAATTTTTGATACAAACACTACAATACTGTCAGACGTTGTATACAAAACGCCTTTACATGTATACAAACGCCTAGACGTTGTATACAAAACGCCTTTAAATTTGTGAATAAATTCTTATGTTATTACCACAAAATTTAATCATCCCCTAAGGGATTCTAGATTAAAATGTCTCCTGTACATCAAAGTCCAGACACCAATGGAATCAAATTTTGATGTAGTCTCGGAGTTTTAGAGGCCCACAGGTCAGGGTAGGACACACAGTGGCTATACCTCAATGTACGGTCAGAGCCAGAGAAACTAGGTTATAAAACCCACAGTAGTTGTATTTGTTTATAACACATAGCTTAGTGACAACGATTCACCCCCCTTAATGTAAGTAGCTTTCACATATAGAGATGGTGCCAAAACAATCACATAAGTGGAGGGTGTCACTAAATTCTAAAAATGGGGGTTGGACACAATTTCACAGCAATCCCTTAATGATAAACTAACTATTTGAAATTTCAAGAAAAAGTGAACCTTTCCCATTGGGGCTAGATGATTACTGATATACGGAGCATTTAAGTCAACATAAAGGATATAGCCACTATACAAATAGCTATAAGCTATCTGTTGTCATTTGGTGATAAAAAGTCCATGTAGATTTAATAACTGCCAAGTAAGCAGAGAAATAAAAATCATTTGATTATTTGCCTTTTCCCCGCAAAGAAAAAGCTAAGTAAAAAGAATTGACTAGTTTATTTGTACCTTGGTAGGGTTAAACTATAGACAGTTTGATTTTAAGAACTTCGCACAGATTTTGGAAGAAACAGATTATTACAAATATTTTGTGAACCATATAAGGTAGAAGAAAACCGAGCTCACTGATCTATAGCTCTTGACTAGTTTGACTTGATAGACCTTTGATCCAAGGTCAGCCAATAAAAATATAATATCTTTTGAGCTATCAGAGCCGTGCTCAAATCTACCTATTACCAATTTGGTGATAAAAGCTTGTATATGTTTAACAACTGACCAGTAAGCTGACGAATCAACATACTGGAACATCTTCGTTTAGCAGAGGAATGCTTCAACTCTTCAAACTATACACTAAAGTCCAACTTTTACGTGACGAGTCTATTAGAATTAAATAAAAAAGACTAGTTTTTTTAGCTGAAAGTAAGGAGCGACATTAAAACTTAAAACGACCAGTAAATACTCCGTGCATGAAAGGGGCTGTTCCTTTCTCTACGTCCCGCTCTATACGCCAAGTTTGACTCTTTCTCTCAATTCTGCTTTATTAAACAGTAAAAAACTACTTCCTTACTTTCAGTTAAAAAAAACTAGTTTTTTTATTTAATTTCTGACCGTTTTTGAATTAATGTATGTTTGGTTTTGGCTCTCCGCACATAAATTGTTAAAATGAAATTTACACATTAATTCTTTTTTTGGCTAAATAGCTTTCTCATAGTTTTGATCAGACGATTTTGAGAAATAAGGGGTGGGGAAGCTCCAAGCCCTCCCGCGCGCGTAAGTCGTTACGTGCCATATTAGCTACGTACCATTGTAGTTGTGTCCCTGTGTCCCACCTGTGAATAGAGATAGATATATATATATTTGTAACTACGTAAAACTTGCGAATATACAACATTCTTGGCTGTCCCATTGTCTGTGCATATAAATAGATTGTCAGGTTTACCGACTCTTGAACATGCAACATATAATTGTCCATGGGAAAAACAATCTGTATTCAGATCTATATCTCATTATTCTAATGATTGCCCTTGAGCTTTGTTGATGGTGATTGCTAATCGAACATTTCCTGTTTCCCCGTCGTCATTTATATATGCCCCTGTGCCCCCCGGCGTTCCTGTGTCCCGGTCGTCATTTGTGTCCCGGTGTCCCAGTCTGTAATTTCTCTTTGAGTGTCGCGGTCGTCATTTATATTCCCTGTGTCCCGGTGTCCCGGTCGTCATTTTTGTCCCGGTTGTCATTTGTGTTCCGGTGTCCCGGTATGTAATTTCTCTTTGATTGTCCTGGTCGTCATTTATATTCCCTGTGTCCCGGTTGTCATTTGTGTCCCGGTGCTTTGCTGATGCTGATTGCTAATCAAACATTCCTTGTGTCCCGGTCGCTTTCTCTTTGAGTGTCCCGGTCGTCATTTATATTCCCTATACTCCCTGTGTCCCGGTGCTTTGTTGATTGCTAATCGAACATTCCTTTTGTCCCGGTCGCTTTCTCTTTGAGTGTCGTCATTTATTTTTTTCTTTTTTAGTTCTTTTAGTTTTTACCTTTTTTAGTTTTTTTTAGTTTTTTAGATGAAATTTTTTTTCAGTTTTTTTCCTTTTTTTCTTTTTAGTTTTTTATTGGTTTTTACCTTTTTTTTTAGCTTTTTTAGTTTTTTTTCGTTTTTTCTTTTTACTTTTTTTTTAGTTTTTATCTTTTTTATTTTTTTTTATTTTTATTCTTAATTTTATTAGTTTTCTTTTTCTCTTCTATTTTTCAGTTTTTTCCTTTTTTTTAGTTTTTTTTTAGTTTTTAGTTTTTTTAGTTTTTTACCTTTTTTTAGTTTTTTTAGTTTTTTTAGTTTTTTAGCTTTTTTATTTTTTTTATTAGTTTTTAGTTTTTTTTTGTAGTTTTTGCCTTTTTTTAGTTTTTTCAGTTTTTTTTTTAGTTTTTAGTTTTTTACCTTTTTTAGCCTAACCAGCATTTGAACCTGGGACCTTCATTCTCCGTTCTGAGACCCTCTCTCACCGAGTGACTACTCCAGCATGTTCATTTTGGTGTTTTAAATGGTATATTATTAACCAAATTAATGTGTTTTACAATATACTAAGCATCGTCATAACAAAAATGACGACAACTAATTTCATGACGTCAGCCGACACAGAAACATGACGTCACCTGATCCACAGACAGACAGACAGACAACTTATTTTTATATATATAGATGTCCCAGTGTCCCGGTCGTCATTTGTGTCCCGATGTCCCGGTCTGTAATTTCGTCAGTCGACAAACATGACGTCAGTCGACACACAAACATGACGTCACTCAACACACAGACAACTTATTTTTATATATATAGATAGATATGAGGGGGTTTGTCCCCTCGTTAATACCTCGCTCTTTATACTAAAACTTAAGTTTTTCCCAATTCTTTAAGAATGACCCCTGAATCAGAAAGGCCGTAGAATAAATAGTTGAAATTACTAAAGATACTTTAGCATAACGAGCGAGGTATTTAGGAGGAGAAGAACCCCTCATATGCGTAATAATCTCTTTTCGTTTTAAGTTTTAATGCTACTCCTTACTTTCAATTGAAAAAACTTTTTCAAGTTTATTTTTTCATTGTTTTTTTTTATAGTAATGCTAGAAATTCTGCGCCCTTTTCATTGAATTTCTCTTCCCCCATGACATATTCCTCCAAGGGAAGATCCTCCCACATAGCCCCCTCCCCTCAATCCCCCCGAACCAAAAAAAATCCCCCTGAAAACGTCTGTACACTTCCCAATAACCATTACTGTATGTAAACAATGGTCAAAGTTTGTAAATTGCAGCCCCTCCCCGGGGTCTGTGGGGGAGTAAGTCATCCCCAAAGACATAGTTATTATGATTTTTGACTATGCTGAACAGAACACATATCTCAAAATTTTGATCCGTTGACTTTGGGTAAAAAATGAGCGTGGGAGGGGGCCTAAGTGCCCTCTAATTTTTTTGGTCACTTAAAAAGGGCACTAGAACTTTTCATTTCCATTAGAATGAGCCCTCTTGCGACCTTCAAGGACCATTTAGTTGTTACGATGACCCCTGGGAAAAAACAAAAAAAAAACAAATAAACACGCACCCGTTATCGGTCTTCTGGCAAAAAATACGAAATTCCACATTTTTGTAGATAGGAGCTTGAAATTTTTGCAATAGGGTTCTCTGATATGCTGAATGCGATGGTGTGATTTTCGTTAAGATTCTGTTACTTTTAGGGGGTGTTTCCCCCTATTTTCCAAAATAAGGCAAATTTTCTCAGGCTTGTAACTTTTGATGACAAAGATTAAATTTGATGAAACTTATATATTTAAAATCAGCATAAAAATCCGATTCTTTTGATGTATCTTTTAGCATCAAAATTCCGTTTTTTAGAGTTTCGTTTACTATTGAGCCGGGTCGCTCCTTACTACAATTCGTTACCACGAACTATTTGATATACAATCCATACAAAATGAGCCTTAGGTATAGACGGTTCATTTTGTGACAGCAACGGTAAAAATTCTGCATATTTAAGAAAAAAACTATTAGAATAAAGATATGTCGATCTTTTAAGGGTATTGGAAAAGATGCTTTAAGACTCAACAGATACTAACATTTTTAGACTCAAATGTTTTAGTTTTCGTGACAGGCTATTCAGGTTAGTGTGGATTGAGATTCAACAGTTTAATATATATTAAATACCGAACTGTTACAATAAAAGCTTAAATTAATTGCAAAGAACGGTTATCTAATCTGAAAGCCAACCTTCCTTTTTCTTAGGAAATTTTTTTCTTACTTCTGGGACTGAATGCACTAAAATTAACCTTTTTTGCACCCTTTGATAAGGGTGCATTTATATTGATCTGCTTTATTCTATAAAATGGTAGTTTTCTAAGTGCGACGGAGGTTATCGCCCCATATACTCCTGCTTTAATACTTCGATGCCTCGATGTCTAGTCACAGCACTTCGATATATGAGAAATAAGGTTCCACGTTCAAAACTATCGTTCCATCATAAGAGAGGAGCTATTACTCTGGAGGAGGACCAACAGTAATATTGTTTGAAAGTGTTCGAATAGTATCCTTTTGGCAAATCTTATCCCTCCTTCGTGAAGAGGTTGTTTCACAAGATAAATATGGTAAGTGTTGTTCTTGGCAGTAAACGCGCGAAGGTTGTTTTTGCCCCGTCTGATGAAAAGCTGTCACCACAGCTACTATCCATTTGAAATGAGGGCCAATTAACTAAATAACGACCGGATACAGTCTAGTTTAGTCAAAGTCTGTCTTTCCTTCTTTTTGATTAAATAAAAAAAACAAGTTTTTTTAAATGAAAGTAAGGAGCGACATTAAAACTTAAAACGAACAGAAATTACTCCGTATATGAAAGGGGCTTTTCCTCCTCGACACCCCGCTCCTTACGCTAAAGTTTTTTATTGTTTTAAAAAGTAGAGTTGGGAGAAAGAATCAAACTTTAGCGCAAGGAGCGGGGTGTCGAGGAGGAAAAGCCCCTTTCATATACGGAGTAATTTCTGTTCGTTTTAAGTTTTAATGTCGCTCCTTACTTTCATTTAAAAAAAACTTGTTTTTTTTATTTAATTTCTGAAGTTTTTTAATTAATGCATGTCTGATTTTGGCTCTCCGTACATAAATTATTAAAATGAAATTTGCATATTAATTCTTTTTTTGGCTAAATGGCTTTCTCTTAGTTTTGATCAGACGATTTTGAGAAATAAGGGGTGGGGAAGGAGGTCTTGTTGCCCTCCAATTTTTCGGTTACTTAAAAAGGCACCTAGATCTTTTATTCTTAACGAACGTTTTTATTAGTAAAAAAAAATACGTAACTTAAGAATTAACTTACGTAACAAACTTTTATATTCTTATATTTTTGATTATATATATGAGGGGGCTGGTCCCCTCATTAATAACTCGCTCTTCACACTAAATCTTGTTTTATCCCAATTCTTTAAGAATGACCCCTGAATCAGAAAGGCCGTAGAATAAATAGTTGAAATTATTAAAAAAAAATTTAGCATAAAGAGTGAAGTGTTTATCTCCTCCTAAATACCTCGCTCTTTATGCTAAAGTATATTTAGAACCCCTCATATGCGTAATAATCTCTGTTCCTTTTTAAGTTTTAATGCTTCTCCTTACTTTCGATTGAGAAAACTTTTTCATGTTTATATTTTCATTGTTTTTTTTATAGTAATGCTAGAAATTCCTGCGCCCTTTTCATTGAATTTCTCTTCCCCCATGAAATATTCCTCCAAGGAAAGATCCTCCCATATAGCCCCCTCCCCTGAACCCCACACCCAAACCAAAAAAAATCCCCCTGATAACGTCGGTACACTTCCCAGTAACCATTAGCCTACTGTATGTAAACATTGGTCAAAGTTTGTAACTTGCAGCCCCTCCCCCAGGGACTGTGGGGGGTAAGTCATCCCCAAAGACATAGTTATTATGGTTTTCGACTATGCGGAACGAAATGGCTATCTCAAAATTTTTATCCGTTGACTTTGGGAAAAAAATGAGCGTGGGAGGGGGCCTATTTTCCAAAATAAGGCAAATTTTCTCAGGCTCGTAACTTTTGATGACAAAGACTAAATTTGATGAAAGTTATATATTTGAAATCAGCATAAAAATCCTTTTCTTTTGATATATCTTTTAGCATCGAAATTCCGTTTTTTAGGGTTTCGTTTACTATTGAGCCGGGTCGCTCCTTACTACAGTTCGTTACCACGAACTGTTTGATAACACCAAGGAACTATTGAAAGAGAGATAAAAAGAGAGAGAGAGAGAGAGAGAGAGAGAGAGAGAGAGAGAGAGAGAGAGAGAGAGAGAGAGAGAGAGAGAGGCCTAATGACAGTGACAGCAATTAGAGAGGGTGCCGGGAGGAGGGAAAATTTTACTCTTAAATTTTTTTGCTTCTCCCCCTCTTTCCTTGATTTTGGAAAATTCCCGTTTTAATATTTTTATAGTGAAATCCCAAAAATAACAAAATTGCCCCTCCTCCTAGATTTTGAAAAGCGAGCTTTTGCTTCTTCCCTCCCTATTTTCTGCTTTCTTCATTCGGTTTCACTGCCCAGGGATGGAAAAGAAGGAAGAAGGTGCAAAAAAGAGAAGGGGAGAGAGAGAAATAAGGGAGAAGAAGATGGGAGAAGCAAAAATTGTAGATGAACTTTTATGTAATTAGATATATTCAATAAAATAATATGGTACTTCAAAAGAAAATGAACAGTTTATTTCAACTACTAGTTTCTTTTCGTTTGGCACTGAGCTGGAGCCACTGTTAAGCGGTTGCAAACCTCTGATTTCAAGGCAAAAAATCCATTCCATTGACTCTGTTCATTCCATTCCTAAAAAAGAAATAGAAATTATAATTGAAGAAAAATAGAGGATATTGAGATAAGCAACTAAGAGAGAACCCAAAAAAAGAAACATGAACCACTTTTTTTACAAAATTTTTTCTTTGGAAAAAATACTTGTTTTACTTAAATATACCACAAAACCCACCTGAAGAGGGATCTCGAGAGTTTTTGGTACTTCTTTTGCACAGTAGGTTTTTTTCCAACAGTTTTATTTGGATAATCTTAATTTTACTCTGTGTTTTCTAGGTGTTGCTCCAAGTAGTCTGACCAAAATATGGCCCAAATGACCCTGATCTCCTCTGAAAAAATGGCCGTGATCATCTCTGACCAAATACCCATGATCTCCTCTGATCAAATAAGCCAGATCTACTGCATGATGCGTTTCCTCCAACCAAACTGCACACTCCTACGCACACTTTTCCAGCGAGGTACAATAGAAGAAAGTATTCTGAGAGACTAGCGTCTGCATTTATTTAAAAGTCTTATTTTATTTACTCAAAATAAGTCTTCTCAAAATTTTAAATAACAAGATATGTACAGACATGTACATTACATTACTGAAAACATGAAGAACCAATCCCAGTAGTTTCTCCGATTACTGTAATCTCTAACACTCTCCTCACTTATTCCTTTTTATTTTCTTCCAAAGTTTTTAAATAAGTTTCCATGTTATGTAAAAACTCAAACTGTTTCATTATTTTTAAGTATTTTTATCATATTTCATGCTTTATGTCTGACGAATTTTTGACAACTATTTTGAATGAGTTTTTGTTTTAAGCACAAGCTATATCCTTGACATCTTTATTTAAAAATCTTAATCTTTGTTTTAAAATTGTCGTCTGTTTTAAATATTTTGAATGATAGTATGAGCCACTATTACTGTCACTATCACACCTATTACTATTACTACTACTAACAATCTACAGCAGCGTCAAGCTACTTGCTGCCGACACAGCTGCACACGCTACTCCTCCACCCAAACCTATTCAAAGTTTCACTTTTTATTTTGTCTTCTGAAGATCAAATTCACTGTAATTGGAAGCGAACCACATTACAACTTATTGTTTGATATGCCATCAACAATACGAGTACCTACAACTATCCTTAGACAATTCCTTTCGAAAATTTTTAACAAAAATTTCCAGTTTTTCAAGACACCCACATTTCAAAGCCACACTTGACCACTGGCATTGACATGCCTTATAATTTTCTACTCTTAGTTTGTAGACTTATTTTCCTGCTCTTTGAAACTTCTCAAACAGGGTACCTTGAAAAGTTATCCTGTGCCATAGCTATTCTGCTTTTTAAATCTTAGCCACAAGCGCCATCTTTATTAATAATATTTTTCACGTAAAAGTGAACCTATCTACTTGAGCGATTTTTGCGTTACCAGCATCACATCTTCATCCTCAATTACTTCTAGTCTAAAGGACTTAGTGTTCTTAAAATTACTTTTCAAACCTATTTTGTACCCTTAACTCCCAAAACGCCAAAAGATTCACTTACTTCACTAAAAATAACACTTCAATGACATTCGAACCATTTGCATAGCGTATGTCTAGAATAGTTTTATATCCGAAATAGATATTTTTAAAGTTGCCTCAAGTTATGAGTAGGCCAATCAAGGCTTGTGGTAGTTCATTTTTTAAATAAATCATATCTAGCCCAAAAAGCACCCAAAACTTAATCCTGAAGGAGACTTGAGGCATCAAATTTTTCTTAATGCTTTCAAAAAATCGAAATTGCCTTTTAATCATCGTAGGTTGTACTACGGTAACTCACCCTAAAGGCTGTTTGATTGAAAATCTTATTAAAAATAACTTTAAAGAAATATTGAGAAATTTGATTTATTACCCCCTAATCAGTTGGGTTCAGGAAAGGAATGAATACAGAACAGGCAATAGTATATTTAACTATTTGTATAAATCAATATCTCAATAAAGGTTATTGAGTTGCAGCAATATTTTCAGACATTATTAAAGCTTTCAACACTGTTGATCATTTTATACTTGTTGAGAAATTGCAAAGATGTAGAGTTTTGAAAATTTCTCAATTTGATCATTAGTTTCTTTCTAGTCGTTCAAAGAGAATAATAATATTTGAATTAATGTCTCAACCATTGCTTATTGGGTGTGGTGTACCACAAGGATCTATTTCAGGCCCTTATTGATTCATGTCAATGATATTTTTTCTTCTTAACGGTTACTTGTGAATAAAGTTTCAGACTTTACGGCAAAAGAGATGAACGTTGTTCACCCGATATTTGCTGATGACACAGCTCCAATCGTGTGTGCGAAAACGACTGAATTATTGGTTTCTTCATTATCTGATACTAATCAAGGGATATCCATTTCGATGATGTACGACTCTATTACCATTAATCAAAATAAGTTTGGTTTTTTAGTTTTCAGACGGTCTGAAATCGTTATTCATGGATCTTCAGTTGAAGCTTGAAGCCTTTCAATGTGGTGGAAATCAAGCGTTCGACATCTTGGTATTATTGTTGATAAATCACTGTCATTTGAAGGTCATATTGAGAAAGTTTCAAATTAATCAACTACGAATGTTGGCAGAATTCAAAAACCTAAACATTGTTTCCTGAAGGGTATAATCCGTATATTACACTTTAGTTCAATCCACTCCTGTGTTTTGTGTTATAGTCCAGTATGGCTAGGGACTTTCACCTCAATCCTTCACCCGGTCCATATGAACCCCGTTTTATGTTAAGTTGAAAATACTTCCAGCGGTATCTTTCCTTAATTTTTATGTTGGTATTTTTATGTATAATTACGTCAGATTTACTATTATTACGGTATTTTTGTTTTTATTGATGGAGTTAGGGTTGATTTAGTGTTAGCAGGGCACATGATGCATTAGTTACGCTTTTTTGCTTGTTTTTTTTTTCAACCTCTTCCAAGCTTTATGTAAATTAGATTTTTTTTAATTTTGTGGATTTTCGCATTATCCCTCCCCCATAGCATACCGTGTCATTCAGAGATGATGTAGTTGTGTTAATATTTTTGTTAAAATTGGCATGTGATAAGTGATTAGACTTTGGCCATTTAACATGGGCAGTGTTTGAATTGAATACGCATGCATCATTAACAGTCCAGCTGTATTCCTCAGAACCATAAAAAACAAAACAAAAACAAATTAAATTCATTAATTGAAATGTGGGTATAAATTAAAAGTATAACATGACCATTCTGTCTAAAATGGCATTTATATCTCGGATGTTATAAAAAATAAAAGATAAGGAAGTATCTAATCTTATGATTTCTGTATTTATAATTAATTGTATTATTTTGATTGGTAGGGTTGTATGGCGTTTGGTGCTGTTTTTATTACAAAAGTAATGACTTAAGTGGCCTCTCTTATTAATTTACCACTCTCTTCATATCATCCTCGAAAGGTTCAAGAACATTTTTGTCTTTGTGACTGTTACTGGTGGCCGTAACAGTGCACTAAAATTTTAAGAGATTTTAGGTCAAATTTGATTGTTGACGTCCAGACTAAACTTCAAAATAGCCTATGTTCACTAATTGTTGGTCTGACGTCAAGCGTAGCTACGAAGAATACGCAGGCGGGCTGCTAGAACCCCTACAAAAAATTATGGTCCTTACATAGGGCACTAGAACTTTCGATTCCCGGTCAAATGAGCCTTCTTGTAAGTTTCAATTGATCCTTCTCTGGATAATGGCCGAGAAAAGAAAATAATATATGGGAGGCAAATCACTATTTACTTAATCACCTCTATTGCTCGGAGTCTTGTTTCTGTTTACTTTTATTTAGTTGATATGGTTGTTTCAATCGAAGTTGGATGCTTGATCCTAATAAATTCTTAAATTTTATTATAGCAATTGTGACCTTCTGGAAGGAAAACAAACCCTTTTCTTAGTAATTTATGTTTCTTCTCAGTATTGTTTTTTTTTTCAAAAGAGATTTTAGTTTATATTTGGACATATTTGCTTTTGTTTTTAGCCTTTATATTTCTTTGCTAAGCTCAACAACCACAAAATTTGGCATTTTGTGAATGTTGTTTTGGCATAAATCCAAAATCTTTGGCGTATTTAACATTGATTTTTGTCTGAATAAAATAGGCTAAGCTCGTCTTATTCTGAAACAATGCCTTACCCCATCGAAGATTAGCCAAGGTACGAAAGTGAGTGCAGGATCTAAGGAAAGAGTTTCATCACCGTAATCCTTTAGAAGAGCCTTCCCTTCAAGACCTTCATAGCATGCTTGTATAGATGGAACATAGCTCTGGCCGACACTGGCACCACACTGAAACAAAAATAGAAACTTATTTGCATTCTCTTTTAATTTGCGTTATTCACTGAATTTTAACACTCAAAGAAATATAAATCCACTTCAACAAAATATCGGCGTCACTTTTTTTTTAATGAAGACTCGACTGTAAAAGAGAAAATAATTTGAAACGGTTACTAAGAAAATATTATAATTTTGAAAAAATATTTTACGAAATGATAGTCTACAGCTCTGATTTAATGTTCTATTTCAAACTATTAGATTTCACTTAATTTTAGCTGAAACGGCAAATTAAGAAAAACAAACCTAGAAGTAAGAAGCTTCTTATAATGGTGCTCATCTTTGCCTGGGTCAAATAGTTGTATATTTTTTTTATTAATGGAGACCATCCATGATGAAGATCGTAAATACTAACGAAAGAAAATACATCTTCAAAAAGAAAGTAACATCGTTTTTGTTTTGTTTAAATAAATAATTTTCTTCTGCTCATAAATTACGTGATTTCAAGTACTGTCTACTAACTGGTGCTTTTAACTGTAGGCTCCATAACTATAAAATACGAACTTGCAAAGAAAATTTTTTTCTAGCTTGTTTTCAATATTGTGAACATACTGCAAGGTGACAGTTGTTATGTTCTGACATTATTTATGCAAACTTTGCGTATAAAATTTCTAAGGAATCTTAAGGCTAAACGACACTTTCAGATGGTGGTTCAGCTCTTGATTCCCTTGACATGAGACCCTTGACATTTATTAATAATAATTTGTCTGAATTAAACCTCAATTTATGTTTTTTTTATAATAGCCGATTTATTTGGTTGGAGGAAGGGGGAGATAGCTATTTACGTCATATAAGAGTAGACTCTGTGGTAGCACAAATATCGATGCTTTCCTTGGGATCGCAGAGTGGATGGATGGTGGAGTGCCAGAAACAATGGTGGCTCTGACTCGGATGATACTGTTTCTGACGAACGTCAAGGTGCTAGAAACAAGAATTTGAAGACTTTGAAGAGAAAATCCTCACAGTTTGTTCAATATGATGTAAGTTCTGACGGTTTATCAGAGGATCCTGAGTTTGACAACGGTTTGGACTCTGATATCAGCATGGGACCTGCAAAAGACCCTGATAGACAGGGCCAGGCTATGGCGGAGGACTATGTTGTGATCAATTTGGCCGGAAAGAAGTCCACACTACAATACCTTGCCAGAGTTAACAAACAATTCAATCTGAAAAAGAATGAAAATAAAAACGCTGGAATCGACATCGAGTTGGAAATTACATTTCTGAGGCCGTGGCTTCTTCGAGCTACAAGTTTTTGATGACAGAAAAAACAAACTGTGCCAACACAAGCCAGGTACAAATGGTGTTCCCAGCGCCTTCTGAGGTCGATGGCACCTCGAAAACCTCTAGTCAGTTTGTGTTGTGGTGGGTCCACCCGGTTTTATGATCCCCTAGGGATATTCTTTTACTGAAGCAACTGATTTGGTCAGTTTTGAAGGCTGTTTGTTAGGTTTTTTCTATGATTTTTGTAATAACTGATGTTTTTATCGCTTTTGATACATTTGATACCAATAAAAAGTTTTACGGCAAATCTGACGGTCCTAGGGCCGATGGTTCAAGCTGGTTGTCAAAGTTACCCCAAAACCAGGTGACTTTGATAATCGATATTATAGTTAAAAACAAAGTACTTGCGTTAGAGATGCAAAACTGAGCGTCATAGGCTACCATATCGTTGCAAAAGTCGCACTA